>NW_012121265.1:7512000-7521551 GCF_000951035.1 Colobus angolensis palliatus
TTGTAGTAATTTGTTATCACAATAACAGTAAACTAATATTGCAGTAAAAAGCCATAAGATCCACTCTGAGATTTGAATGACTTAAATCGTGGAATAGTAACTACTGATTTCGCCATTTATTGGAGCATTTTTTTGGCGCTAGCAATGGGACAGATGTGAAACCTAGTGCTACAGTTGAGATATGTTAGAGTTGTAGGATGCACTTGGCCTGGAGTTATAGCAAACTTAACCCACACAGGCTGAAACATTACAGATGATTTATTTGCTTATGTAACTAAAATATCCCAAGGCGGGCCAGAGGTCAGGAATTGTTTAACCAGGGATCAAGGTCCATTTCTCTACAATGTTCTCAACTCTGCCCTCCTCCATATCACGGTTCATACATCAAGGTTGCAGGAAGATGACCATGAAAGGCCATACTTGCATACGTGGCAATGTCCAGAGGAAGAGTGAGCATATTTCTTCTGGAATTTCTCTCAAGGGTGAGGAAACACATTTCCAAGCAAATATCCTTCCCCTTATGTCTATAACCAGGGAGTGTCCAGTTCTAGTCAGCTTGGGCCTACATCACCCAATGAATCATGTCATGAAGAATTTGATTACCTTTACACCTTTCGTATTGCCAGCAGAAATGCTGTTGGAGTTAGCTTTCCCTGAAGCTGTGTGCAGGAGAGGTGGATATCTGAAAGAAAATCATGGTGCTTTTCAAAATAGGGAAATGGATTCTAGGAAAGCCACTAGAACTTAACATTGTAATCATCTACATATATCATGAAAAGATGAAGTAGGGGAGGTTAAAGTGGAATTAAAGAGGGGCAAAATATTGTCATAAAAGCTATTCTAAAGATACCCCAAAATATTGTGGGAAAATGCACAAACAATGTGGAAGAATGAAGAAATCTGACTGGGATGGTTTAAGGTTACATTATTGGAGGAGTAATATATAAACTGAAACTTAAAAAGTGGGTGGGAGCTAGTAAGGTGAAGAGGGTAGCATTTCAGGCAGGAAACAGATTGTTGAAAGCTAAAGTATGAAAAGTTTAATGAGGTCTGAGAGCAGAGAGAAATTCAGTGTGGCTGAGTAAAAATTGAGGGGGAGAGGGAAAGGGTACCATGGTACATGAAGCTGGAAAACAAGTTTGAGGCTGGATTTTTGTATTAATAAATGTGTAGTGTATGCATTTTACATGTATATAATGTGTACATTTTATAGATCATGATAAGGAGTTTGGTTTTCATCCCAATAACAGTGAGGAGCCAAGGTTTCCATGGTCATAGGACCACAGCATAGAGAACTAATTGAGAGCAGAGTAGACAAAACATTGCAATTAACTGGAATTAGGAGCTAAGGAAGAGTGAGCTGGGTCAAAGACTACTTAAAAAGTATCTGGGTGAGTGAAGGATCTTTAGGTAACCAGAAATGAGTTTGAAATACCCCAGGACCTGAGGGAGAGATATTGAGTGGGCAGTTGGAGAATGAAGATAGAGAGAGCCCACAGCAGAGGTGTCACTGTCTCCAGTACACAGATGAGAGTAAGGAGGTGAGGAGACATAAATAAATTTGTCTGAAGTAATGGGATAGAAAGAGCCTGATGAAAGATTCAAATCTAGGTCTTCAAAGCTCATGCTCATAAAACCTCCACCATTTGAATTGCAAAACTTCTTTCTAGTTAAGAAATATCTGGAAGATGAAAACTGAAGCTCAGAGAAGTGATTTATTCAAGGCCATATAGTCACTAGGTAATAGAACTTGGCCTTAAGAACAGGCATTTTAATGGCAACTCCATCGCCATTTCTATTATGCGGCATTGTCTCTCTGTAAAATTTTGCTTTCTGGGGACGTTGTTGTTTCCCTTTATTACATACAGAAGCAAATCTTTGACTTGATTGGCTTAGTAACATTCTGCAGAGAAAAAAAAAAATGTCAGACTGGGCTACCTGCCTACTGCAGTGGTTCTCAACCTGGATAATTTTGATCTCTAGGATACATCTGGCAACGCTGGAGATGATTTTCTATGTCATAATTGGTGTGGGGGTGTTACCTCACATCTTGTGTGTAAAGATCAGGAATGGTGCCCAACATTCTATAATACACGGGCCAGCCACCCACAACATACCTGGATTAGCATCCCAGGTCTACCTGGGTGTTTTCTATGAATTCATGCACTTTCCCTATTGTTTCCTATGATAGTATCTGTCTAATAGGCTATTGGCATAGCTAAATGAGATAATCGATATAAAGCATTTAGAATGGAGTCAGCAAGGATTAGTTTTCTCCACCATGTGTTAGCTATTGCCATTACCAGTGGCCATGAGAATATGATAAATGTAAAAGCATGTTCTGTTCAAACACCTAAAATAATTTGAATGTGTAGATAAAAGGTCTTTTTTTAAGGTAACTGTGATGGATATTTAATTCTGCTTGGCAAACAATAAACTTACTTTCTAATGGATTTGTTTTCTAAATAAGGAATGGAATATGGATTAGTAAAACAGAGCCTTAAGAGTTTGGCTATATCAGCAACAATGTGATTTAGGTGACATACGTGGGAAGTGATGGGGGAAGGAATTGAATATTTCACTGTATAAAGTGGTAGCTGAGCTTACCCTTTCTGTGTGATTAATGAATCATTCCTCTAGAATGGCAGGGTTGGCATAACCTTATGGAAAGAGATTTTGAGCTCATAGACGAAGACTAGAGTTTCAATTGCCAAGTCAAATGCAAAGTTTTCTCATATATCTGGTTTTCAGTTTCATACGTATAAAATGAGAAAGTTGGATTAGATAATCTCTAATGTTACTCTGGCATCACCATCCTAAGATGAATCAACACTGATTTTAGTAAAATACTGTTAATCTAAGCTTTGCCTTTATGTCATTGCTATCCTCTTAGCATCATTTTAAATACATGCAGTTTATTGATCATACCCCTGGAGGCTGATGGGTGGCATTTTTAGGAGGAAACTTTCTAGGAAATATTTAAAATAGTTTACTCCTAAAATTCAAGTTATGCCCTTAGTGACACCACACTGCAAGTAAAAATATATCTTTTCCAGGTGAAGACAAGTGGTTTAGACAGCAGTTACAGAGGATGCATAAATAACTGGATTGGTGCCTTACCCTGAGGCAAGTTCATTGAAGGGTTTTGCCCTTACTTCTATTTGTCTTCTCTTCCTTGTCCATCTCTCATAGGGTCATGCCCCATCCTGCTGTTCCCTTAAGGAAACTTTCTTTGCAATTCAAGTATTTTCTGTGAGCTCTGAAGAAACATAACTTTGGTCTGTGCCTTTGTAAATTCCTTCTCCTCTTAGTGATTTATTTTTTAAAACTGAATTGACATAATTATATACACTCATTTTCAAAATTATCGAAAACACTGAAATGAGTAAAGAAGCAGAAAAAAATTATCTGTAATCTCACAGCCTAGTAGCAACTGTGGTTGTAATTGTCAAAAGATAAATTTTCAACACATTTGGTTAAATGATCTAATTAGCTTTTATTTCTAGTTCATAATTTGGGTAGCATCTCATCTAAAAATAGAGGGGTCCTATAGTGGGCATGACAGAACAGTCGCTTTTTTATAAGGTAGCTTGAACAGGAACAAAGAAACATCAACATAATACAAAAAGTGGATTAACATGATTAACGTGAGACTGCTTCAGGTTACTTTCCTTGTGTTAAAGTAGTAGGGACTTCCTTATTCTGGGTAAAACTGGCCTATTTAAAGATTTGGCTAGTATCTTTCTTTCTTGATTTCTTGAAATATCAGATACACAGTTTACTTTTTGTTTTGTGATGAGAGACTTTAGCATGAGTGACTCCATTTTGGTTTGGTCTCTTGAGGTCTAGTGCAGAAGCTCAGTTGAAATCAGTGGCCTCCTATACATTTTATTTAATATAGTTCAACATTTTAAAATATTTTATGCCTTTTTTATATAGGTGATTGAAAATATTTTAGCTTCAAACCTTTATTTTTTTTAGCATCATACCATAAGCATTTCCCTATCCCATTAAAAATTCCTTGACAATCTTTGACTTAATGAATGCAGATTATTCCATTTAGGGATCATATGCTTTCTTAATCAGTTTCCCGTTTTGGGACATTTCTTTTTTTTTTCACTATTATAAGTAGTAAAAGCTACTTATTAATAACTTTGAAAATAAATCTTTACCTGTATATCTTTGTCTTTTGTTTTTAATATATGCCTAGAGTTTCAGGCTTTGGGTCAAAGGGCAAAGGGGGATGAAAACTTTTTTTTTTTTTTCTTAAGACAAGGTCTCCCTCTGTTGCCCAGGCTGGAGTGCAGTGGCATGATCACGGCTCACTGCAGGTTCGACCTCCTGGGCTCAAGTGATCTTCCCACCTCAGCCACCTGATAGCTTGGACTGCAGGCATGAGCCACCATATCCAGCTATTTTATTTTTCTACTTTTTAGAAAAGTAAGGGAGCAATTTTAAAAGGTTAGCCACATTGTTTTCCCAATTGTATTAACTTACAAACCCATTAGCGTGTATGAAAATGCTTACTTCTGTGAGATGAGCCAGATCAAAGGAAGCAGCTTCTCTAAAGAAGTATCTAGATAAATATAGTGGTATACACTAGAGTTTTAAAATTTGAGAACAGAGTCCTAGAAAAAGAATTCTAAAAAACAGATCATTAGCAACAAGCTTGGAGAAGTTAAATGCAGATGTTTGCCTTTCTGTTTTTATTACACAGCTGAAAGGGCAATGATTGGCTTCTTGTTTTCCCTCACCAATCTACCAGCTCAATCTCTGGTAGATTGGTAAGGGAAAATATTTGTTTATTTCAAATCGGAAGTTCATTTTCTCAAGGTGGAATTTTCCAAAAACTCTCTTCGTATTGCTATCTAGCTCCTTATGCTGGGTCAGGGGAAAGCTAAGTTCACAAGCAGAATTAGCCAGATCAAGCCAAAGGCATTAAGTGATAGAACTCATAATTCATAAAGCAGACGTTATTCTGATTGGTAGTATCTATAAATTATTCTATATTTTCAGTATCTTTCAGTAATGGACTTATTGCAAGTGAATATGGAGAGTTCCTTGAGGCCATAGAAGGGCTTAATAAACCATTGGGGAAAGGTAGGATGATTGCCAAATGGAAACCAGCAAAATGATTCAGCCTCAGTTCTGTGTCACATGGGGAGATGGAGGCCACTGCAGGCGACAAGGGGAGGGAAAAATCAGCTGTGAGAACTGTGGTTCCCGGGAAAGCTGAGCAGTTTTTGAATCTAAAAAGAGAATTAGGAGACACTTGCATGTTATCATGACTCCCTAAGAGTGACACCTGGAGGACTGGACTGAAGAGGGAGAAAGAAACAGAATAGGAAAAATAAATATTGGGGGTAAGGTGGCAAAGGAGGCAGATTTCAATTCATGTGGATTCTATTTGATTTGAGATTGTATTGAACCTCCTCCTGAAAAGACAAGACAGCCTACAAATTCCTAGCCTAATAAATACAATGGAAGACATGTAGATTTTTGACCTGAAGTGGAAATCTTGCATTCTTTAGACCACATGGGATATGGCAATTCACTGGCAGGATCCAAATAGAACTTCTTTTTGTCTCTACCACTCAGTGTTACTCAAGGTTAACACCAAATACTCATGGATCTCATGAATTCCCGGGAGTTTTGCATAGTTATGTAGTCCATACTTTTAAAAACATGGCAGCTCTCCTGAGAGCATATACCCACAAAAAGGCAGCATGTTTGACATTTTAGATAATTTCAGGATTATGAGGAGAGCCCCGAAGGGACTCAAAAGCTAGTTGCTAGGATTGGAATGTGTCCTTCAAAAAGCATGTATTGGACACTTAATCCCTAATCCAACAATGTCAGGAGGTAAAACTCAAAGAGTGGTGATTGGGCCAGGAGGGGTCTGCCCTCGTGAATGGAATGAATTCCTTGTAAAATGATGAGTGTGACCCCCTTCTCACTCTCTCTCATCCTTTCTTTCCTCCTTCACCATGAGAGACCACAGCACAAAGGCCCTTGTCAGGTGCCAGGTGCCAGTACATTGATCTTGGGCTTCCCAGCCTTGAGAACCATGAGCCAATAAATTTCGGTTCATTACAAGTTACTCAGTCTCAGCTATTCTGTTATAGCAGCACAAAATGGATCTAGACATGAGTAGAGGGGATAAAACACAGCTCAAGTAGTTACTGTTCACTAATGCAAAGGAAAACTGACAAATATCAAGAACATAAAAGAAAATGTTTTAGGGGATCAAAAAAAGAAAAAGTTCCTTTTGACTAGCATGAGCAATGTACAACTAGAGTGGGAGAAGAGGACTTTAGAAGCTAGAATAGTCCGGGTGTGGTGGCTCATGCCTGTAGTCCTAGCACTTTGGGAGGCTGAGGTGGGCAGATTACCTGAGGTCAGGAGTTTGAGACCAGTCTGGCCAACATGATGAAACCCTGTCTCTACCAAAATTACAAAAAAATTAGCTGGGCGTGGTGGTGTGCACCTGTAATCCCAGCTACTTGGGGGGCTGAGGCAGGGGAATTGCTTGAACCAGGGAGGTGAAGGTTGTAGTGAGCGGAGATTGCGCCACTGCACTCCAGCCTGGGCGACAGACTGAGACTCCATCTGAAAGAAAGAGAGAGAGAAAGAGAGAGTGAAAGAAAGAAAGGAAGGAAGAGAAGAGAAGGGAAGGGGAAGGGGAAGGGGAAGAGGAAGAGAAGAGAAAAGAAAAGAAAGAAGCTAGAATAGCACAGGCAAGGTGTGGTCAGTTGGCAGTGGGCTGGCTTGGTTGAAGCCTAGAGAACATTCTGGACAGAGGTTAGAAAACTGTACAAAAGGTGGGACTTGAATGGCTGATGGAGGAGTAAAGACAGGATTTGATTTATTAGATAATGGAGAGGTGAAAGGTTTCTGAGTTAAGGGATGAGGGGATCAAATTGTGCTTGTAGAAGATCAACCTGCTTACACCCACATTATTCAAATACTGCTGTTAGGGGGAATAAAGTCTCAATTTCCTGTACTTTCTGAATGTTTGTTGAGGAGGAAACAGCCAACATAAATTATTTCACCATCTTTAGGGAACTCATTTGTAGGAAGATGTTGTATAGCTGAGGCTTCTCGGATTATACATATGCACACAGAGTAAAGAATTAGGGCAATTATTTAAAAATCTTGACTAGAAAGCTCACATTCACTTCACAAATCCTGATTGTCAATGAAAAATGGTGGGTATGGTTATCATTCCTTGATTTAATTTGGGGTTGTTTGCTTGAGTCATTTAGATAATTGCCTTTTTTTCCCCACCTTTTCTGGTTTCTGTACTCACAGCCCTCATGTGTCAAGATACTTAAGGGACATGAAGAAAGCCCTCATGTGTCAAGATACTTAAGGGACATGAAGAAACTCCCTTCCCTGGTTGTGTTAGGAGCTCCTTTCCCAAGTTAGACCCATTTTTCTCTCTTCGTTTCCCAGTCTAGACTTCAATCTCAAGAGAGGAACTTCAAAGTGGAGCTCTGTCTAGATTGAAACTGAGCTCCTTCTCTCTTTTCAGCTCCTTTGAGGAAGTTTTGGAATGATTTCCCTTGGTAGACAGGAAGCAAAAGTTAGCAGGAACCCACTGAATCACAGGGAAATTGTCTTGATAACCTGAATACTGTTCCCTCAAAAGATGACACTTCATAGGAACTTAGATGTTCAACATTGTTCTTTTCTATGTTTCTAGGTTGGTTTTAGGGAGGAATAACAGAAAGAGAGGACAATATCAATGACATCTGCCTTTCCATGTATTACGTGAGTCATTTGTCTATGTAATTAGTATGATCCCCCCAAAACACTTGAATTTAAGGATCATTATTTATTTTTCTTAATAAAATAAAACCTAGTTATGAGCTCCCATTCACTAGAGCCTTCAGAAGTTGCTGTCTCTGTTGTGTTTTAGGAAGTTTGCATGGTAGACAGAAAAGGGGGAGAGTCATGGACCTTAGTTTACTTGGTCATCAGTGTAATTCAGCCAGGTGACCCTATTATGACCATATGCCTATTATGGGATCCTCACTACAGAGAATCTGTCCTTGCTATTGCTTTTAAGACTTGGCATTTAAAATCCATAATCCAAAGGCATCCCACATTTGTTCCCCATCTGGGAAACTGCTGGTTGGCCATGGGTCTCTGCCCTTCTCAGAACCACTCCAAACTGTCATTCCCTTCTTGGTCTCTCTTTCCTGTCTTCTGAAGGCAATGCCTGTTGCTTCTCCAGATGAAAAAGAGAGGAGAGAGAGAAAAAAATTAGTTAGTTTTAGGGTTTTAGGTTTCAGTGGATAGGATGGACTAATCAGTGCTTTTAGAAATATAGTTCTTCTCAGGCCTGGGATAAACATTGTGAAGTGGAATCAAAAACGGTTGTAATTGTTTTTGGTGAATTCACAGTAGCTTCCTCCAAATCTCTGAAATATTTTTTAGTAGGTTTTCTTTTTGGTGGGGGCAGGTGACAGGAATTTTGAGTGCTTCCTTTTAATACTTGTCTATCTTTGTTTAAAATAGCAATAAGTTAAATAGCCAGGGAAAGAATAAGGGTAGGAGAGACCTGAGAAAAATACTAGGAATTGAGATACCGGGTTTTCTACAAGTTGTCTTATTCCTTCCTAATCCAGTAGGTGAGCTATTTTAATTATTCTTTTAAGAAAAGGAATAACCCTTTATGGCTGCAGGTCTTGGGCAAGGAGGTCATTCCTTGCCTCCTGAGAACATGAAGGTTGTTTCTCATACCCTTTTTCCAATCCAAGTCAGTATCAAATCCATAGTGTTAAGACCTGGATCTGACTCCTGTAACTCATGGCTTCCTGCCTCTTGATACTTTGAATTTCCTCTTTATTTTGGGTACCCAAAGAATCTCTTCCTTTATTTCCACCTTGGCCACATATCCAAGCATTATTTTGTTTGGTTGAATTCAGGACTTCCAAGTGTTTGCAAAGTCTTTTATTATGAAAAGTTTTTTGATTACAAATTCAGTATCTTTAATAGCTACAGGGTTATTCGGATTTTTTTACTTTTATTTTTGAGTTAGTTTTTGTAAGTTGTGCTTTTCAAGGAATTTTTCCATTTCATTTAAGTTGTTGAATTTATTGGCATATATTTGTTCATAATTTCCCATTACTATCTTTTAATATCTCTAGGGCTTATGGTGATATCCCCATTTTCATTTCTGATATTGTCATTTGTTTTTTTATTTTTTAAAAACTATTCTTGCTAGGGGAGCTCAATTATTAAAGTACAATAATTTCAAGAATGAAAGTTTGACTTTTAAAATTTGCTCTACTATTGTCTTTTTTAAAAATTTCTGCTCTTTGTTATTTCTTTCCTTCTATTTATTTTTGGTTTGCTCTACTTTTTTGACTTCTTAAAGTAGAAACTTAGATAATTGATTTTAAGGCCTTCTCTTTCCATTACACGCATTTAAAGCTGTAAATTTCTCTGTATGCATTATACAACATTGTGCATCTCATGATATTTCATTATTATTCAGTTTGGTGTATTTTATAATTTCCCTCCCTCCCTCCCTCCCTCCCTCC
>NW_012121265.1:7521601-7653719 GCF_000951035.1 Colobus angolensis palliatus
TTCCTTCCTTCTTTCCTTTTTTTGACAGAGTTTCACTTTTGTCTCCCAGGCTGGAGTATAATGGCCCAATCTTGGCTCACTACAACCTCTGCCTCCTGTGTTCAAGTAATTCTCTCCTGCTTCAGCCTCACAAGTAGTTGGGATTACAGGTGTGTGCCACCACACTGGGCTAATTTTGTATTTTTACTAGAGATATGGTTTCACCATGTTGACCAGGCTGGTCTGGAACTCCTGACCTCAGGTGATCCGCCCATCTCAGCCTCCCAAAGTGCTAGGATTACAGGTGTGAGCCACCGTGCCCGGCCAATTCCTCTTATTTCTTGTCTCTATGTGCTACTTAGAAGCTATATTATTTAATTTCTAATCATATGAGAATTTTCTAGATCACTTATTGATTTTTAATTTAATTCTCTTTTGGTCAGAGAATATACTCTTGAAGGAATGCAGGGACCTTCACCTTAAAATAAGGCTCTTTGGTATAATGAATATTTTGAATTAAAGGCCCTAAGGTATCAACAGATGCTAGAAAAGACTTTTCTCTTGGCTACATAGTCACCAAATGGACCCACCAAGAAGAACAATAGTTTTTCTTTCCCTCCCTGCTATATCATTGTCTATTGCAGAAAAGATTGAGAATGTAACCACACCAGAATAGACCCATTCACAGAATACAGTCCATGTCTCAGGCTCATGCAGTTTCCAAAGAGAACCATTTACAAATTAATCTCTCATCTACACCTATTCATTCTCCCTAGCAATCATTTAATGCCCCTTGACAAAATTACCTATTTCCCCCCTCCCCCCTGAAATAAGAATATGTAAGTATTTTGTATGTCTTTTTTCTTACTAATTGGCATTTTGTGAGTTGATTTTTCAGTGAACTCGCAAAAGGTGATGGGGAAATACTTCCTTTGGCCCCTCCACTGTTTAAGATGTCAGTGTTTTGAAATTTACTGAAGGTAGTATTTCCCAGCTTATGGTATTGTTATGGTGAATGCTCCCAGTGGATTTAAAAAGAATGTGTATTCTGCAGTGTTTTGGTATGCCTGTGACTCTGTCATAGCTGGAAGCAGACAGAGGGAAAGTCCTTTCTAAATCAGCTTAGGAAAATTGTCATCAGTACTTTTTCGTGTCAATAAATATTAATTAAAATATTCAAAAGAGTTTATTACAACTTATTTAACCGCTTCCTTTTTGTTATCATTTATATGGCCTCTTCCTCTCCTCTTCCTTTTTTCTCTCCTCTTAGTCTTTTTTCTTTCCTTTCTTCTACTCATCCTCTTGATGGTTTAAAAAGCCATTTTGTGCATATTTATAATTTTTTATTAGGGTAAAATTCCACAATGAGAATTGTTGGGTGAAAGCGTAGGTTCCTTCCTGACCAACAGTCATCCAGAAAGTTACTACCTATTCCTATTCAGAGTACATGTGTACACATTTATCTGTACTCCTACTAGTAGTGATTATTTTAATTTTAAAAATTTGGCAGTCTAGAGAGCTGAAAAGTTGGAGTAATTAAATTTGCATTTTCAATTACTAGTGAGTTTAAATATATTTTGTATGTGTATTGGTCTTTAATACTTTTATAAATTATCCACATCTTTTGTCTTTTTTTATATTTAGGCATTTCTATTTTTCTTTTTAACTTAGAAGTTATTTTTCTGTATTAAAACTTTTAATCATTTATCATAGACAAAGCAAATATTTCTTTTTAAGTATTTCTGTGGCAGTTTTTGAGGCATAGGAAGTTGTACTCATTAAGCGATTTAATCTATTTCTCATTTTTTGTGATTTTTATTTTGCTTATTTTATGCTTGGACAATCTATGTCTCAAAATCAGGTTTAATTTTTCTATATTTTCTTAAGTCTGTAATGCTTTTACTGATCTATATAGACAACATCTTCTTGTTTGGTATAAAGATCTAATTTTGAAAAAATTTGTAAACTTATTTCCCTACCCTATTTATTGAAAAATATTTTTTCGTCATTGACTTCTGATACTGCCTTCACAATTTATTAAATTCTTGTATGCTGTAACACTTTTTACAGGCTTATCTATTTTGTCCCTTTGATTTTCATCAGTATTTTTTCTTGTGCCAGTATAACATGCTTTAATTGTCGTAAGTTTCAAATACTTTTTAACATCTGCTGGGGCTTGACTTTCTTCTTTTCTTTTTCCTTTTTAAAGGAGAATTTGGCATTCTGTCTAATTTAAATTTATATAACATATTATATATACACACATCTATTATATTCTTTACTCAATAAGTATTTTATTGAAAATATTTATTACAATAATTTATTAAAAATTAAAAATTTAAATTAAAATAGTTTAAAGCAATTTGAGTTATCGTCTTCAATTCTGTTTCCCTGCTGGTGATTCCGGGGTAATCACTATTGTGAGTTTAACAAATTTTCATTTATTACATTTAAAAATAACTTAGCACACATGTATGTAAATCCACAAACCGTATGAGGGGTCTTCAAAAAGTTCATGGAAAATGAATATTATGAAAAAACTATGTATGGATTTCCAATTTTTTTGCACCAAAGTAAACTCATGCTAACTTTTTATAGCATGTCTGAACAGGGTCTAGTTTGAGGCACTAAGAAGTATAAGACACTAGTTTGAAAAAAGCCCCTATCAGAGCAACATGAATTCTGCTAAAATTTAAGCAAGAACAAATTAAAAATTTATTGTGAAGCTTGGGTGAAAGAATGGTGACATCATTGATGCTTTACAAAAAGTTTATGGGGACAGTGCCCAAAGAAATCAGCAGTTATTTATTTACAAATGGATAGCTCATTTTAAGAAGGGACAAAACAACAACATTGAAGATAAATCCTGCAGTGGCGGACTATCCACATCAATTTATGAGGGAAAAAATAATCTTGTCTGCATCTTGATTGAAGAGGAGACACAGACGAATAATTAACAGCACAAACAATAACCAAAACATAGACATCTGTATTGGTTCCGCTTAACAATTCTGACTGGACAATTAAAGTTGAGCAAATTTTCCACTCAAGGGGTGCCAAAAGCATCGTACCCAGAGCAGCTCTGCGGAGCAGAGCTTTCAACCGAAATTTTAAACAAGTGGGATCAAGATCCTGAAGCATTTCTCCAAAGAATTGTAACAGGAGATAAAACATAGCTTTATCATTACAATCCTGAAGACAAAGCACAAACAAACCAATGACTACCAATGGTTGAAAGTGGTTCAGTCAAAGCAAGAGCTGACTGGTCGGAAGCAAAGGTCATGGCAACAATTTTTGGGGATACTCAAGGTATTTTGCTTAACTTTCTGGAGGACTAAAGAACAGTAACACCTGCTTATCATAAGAGTGTTTTGAGAAAGTTAGGGAAAGCTTTAACAGGAAAATACCCAGGAAAGCTTCACCAGAGTCCTTCTCCACCATGACAATGCTCCTGCTCATTCCTGTCATCTAACAAGAGAAATTTTGCAATAGTGTCAATGGGAAATCATTAGACATCCACCTTACAGTACTCATTTGGCTCCTTCTGACTGCTTTTTGTCTCTTAATCTTAAAAAATCTGTAAAGGGCACCCATTTTTTTGTCAGTTAATAGTGACTTAGTTAAATTCCCAGGACCTCAGTTCTTTGGAGGTGGACTAAATGCCATCAAGACACTTTAAAAAATGTCTTGAACTTGATGGAGTTTATGTTGAGAAATAAAGTTTATATTTTTTATTTTTGTATTTTCAATTTTTCCACCAACTTTTTGAAGTCCCTTTGTATATAGTAAACTTTTTAGTACTTTTAAAGTTTACCCAAATTGTATCCAATGTATGTCTTATGCTATTTTTTTATTTATTCACTGTCATTAAGTTTTTGACAACTACCCATTGATATATATGCAGGTCTAGAGCATCTTGACCACTGTATAGTATAAAACATTTTTATATTCAATATTTCCATTATTTGTGTACACTTAAGGTGTTTCAATTTGTTTACAATTACAAACAACATTGCAATGAATGTCCATTCCTAAGTTTCCTATATTCATACTCAGTTATTTTAGGATATATATCTGGAAGTAAGTATCAGGCCACAGAGTGTGAAATTTTAAATTTTATAGATATTGCCAAGTTGATCTCCAGTGTAACTCTGTTGAGTCAACTTTCTATTAGCAGAAGACCATTACTCAAACCCCCATCAAACTTCAGCATTATCAGACTTAGATACTGACATTCTGAGTGAAAAATAATACATCATTATCCTTTTATTTTGCATTTCCCTGGTAATTAGTAAAGCTGAACACCTTTTTATATGCTTATTGGCTACTCATATGTCCATTTCTTTGAATTGCTTGTTCGTATTTCTTGTCCACATTTATTTTGAGTTATTTGGCTTTATTCTTATTAATTTCTAAGATTTCCTTAGCTATTCTGGATATATTTCTATTCTTACACTGAAACATTTTCTATTGCTCTGTTGCTTGGCACTTAGCCAGCTTAGAGGTGTGATTTTTCATGATGAGAGTTTTAATTTTGATGTAGTCACTTTATTCCTTTATGGTAAATTCTTAGTGCATTTTAAAAAAATTATAACTGCCGGAAATTCTATATGTACCCTGTATTGTCCACTATAAGAATTTAAATAATTATTTTAATGTTATTTTTAAAGTGTATACATAAATTATTTTTTGCATTTTATCTTTTTTTTTTTTTTTTTTTTTGAGACGGAGTCTTGCTCTGTAGCCCAGGCTGGAGTGCAGTGGCCGGTTCTCAGCTCACTGCAAGCTCCGCCTCCCGGGTTTACGCCATTCTCCTGCCTCAGCCTCCAAGTAGCTGGGACTACAGGCGCCCGCCACCTAGCCCGGCTAGGTTTTTTTTGTATTTTTTAGTAGAGACGGGGTTTCATGGTGTTAGCCAGGATGGTCTCGATCTCCTGACCTCGTGATCCGCCCGTCTCGGCCTCCCAAAGTGCTGGGGTTACAAGCTTGAGCCACCGCGCCCGGCCCATTTTATCTTATATAGGACCTTTTTTGTCCTAGAAAGCCATTGAGTAGTCTATTCCTCATTTTCCCCGATTGATTTGTGATAGCACTTCTATTATATGCTATTTATGATGTATGTATAAGTTTGTTTCTGAGTTCTTTGTTCTATTCATCTGTTTATTTTTTGTACCAGCTTCACACACTTTTAATTACTATAGCATTACAGCAAGTCTTAGTATCTGGTAGAGAAAAGTCCTTCCTGTTATTCTTTAACGAAACTGTTTTAGCTGATTATTCTTCTATTCATATGAAGTTCAGAATATGCCTGTCATATTTTGTATTGCACTGAATTCAAAGATTAGGAGTTAAAGAACACATTAAATCTTCACCTTAAGTAACAAAATGTGACTCCTACTTTATTCACATTTATTCAACTTCAATAAAGTTTAATAAGTTTCTCCATAAAGTTGCTAATTTGTTGTTAGATTTACTCCTAGTAACCTTATAATTTCAAATGGTATCTTTTCTTCCATCAAATGTTGTGGAATTTAGTTGATCCTAGTATAATGAAATGTTGATAATTTCAGTTAATTCATTGTTTTGAATATTAAAATACACTGTATTCTGTCAAACTATAATAATTTAGATAACAACTCTCTAATTTATCTTTTTTAGGATATTGGGTTTTCCATATTAGGCTCATATTTATTTTGATAAATATACTTGGCACACAAATTAGCTATGGCCGAGAGGAACTAGATACTCACTAATATTTCCTCCTCCTGCCCACATATATCAGCATATCATTCAGTTTGGTTGAGGCTATGTTATTCATTATGGCTAATATAATGTGAGCAGATATAATTGAAGTAGGTCATTTTCGGACCTGGCTGTAAAACAAC
This sequence comes from Colobus angolensis palliatus, assembly GCF_000951035.1. Taxonomy (NCBI): domain Eukaryota; kingdom Metazoa; phylum Chordata; class Mammalia; order Primates; family Cercopithecidae; genus Colobus; species Colobus angolensis. The sequence continues at coordinate 7,527,466 of NW_012121265.1, forward strand.
TTTCAAGGTCCTTCTCACTCTCTTCTTCTACTTTTTTTTTTTTTTTAATTTTTTGTGTAAATACAAAAAAAAAAAAAATCCAACCAAGGACTTTGAGGAAGTCTAAGAGGATGGGAGAGCCATAAGAGGGTAGGAATTTGGTTTTCTATTTATTTTTTGGAATAGAACCAGCAAGGAAAGTTACGTGATCTGTGTTGGATTATGATAGTTTTCCTTTGGTTAGCTACTGAGATTTTTATTTTTCCATAAGTTATTGGGGTACAGTTCATATTTGGTTACATAAGTAAGTTCTTCAGTGGAGATTTGTAAGAACCTGGTGCACCCATCACCCGAGCAGTATACACTGCACCATATTTGTTGTCTTTTATCCCTCACCCCCCTCCCACTCTTCCTCCCTAGTCTCCAAAGTCCATTGTATCATTCTTATGCCTTTGCATACCCGGAGGAAAAGAAGTCATTATTTGAAAAAGACACTTGCACACACATGTTTATAGCAGCACAGTTCACAATAGAAAAATTGTAGAACCAACCCCAATGCCCATCAATGAGTGGATAAACTCTGGTGTGTGTATATACATATATATATGTGTGTGTTATATATACATATGTGTATATGTACACATACATACATACATATATATATGATGGAATACTACTCGGTCATAAAAATGAATGAATTAACAGCATTTTCAATGACCTGGATGAGATTAGAGACTGTTATTCTAAGTGAAGTAACTCGGGAATGGAAAACCAAGCCACTGAGATTTTGAAGTTGTTTCAGCAGCTGGTTATGATAAGTGTCCTAACTAATAGGCTAACTTTTGACAAACACTTTATCAACAACTACTTAATAGGATTCAGATTCAAGCTCTGTCCATGATTAGTTATCCAAGCCTGAGGAAGAGACATTAGAGTGAATACTGGGCTTGAGTCCAGACTCTCGGATGAGAACTGGACATGAGGCCATGTTAAGAACAGGAGGGCACTCTAAGCTGTCTGATCTAGTGGATCATCATAGCAGTGAGAGAAGGAGAGTGATCTTTGCTGTATTAGCTCTATCTCCCAAGAACCCTGGAATTTTGAGTGAGATGGCATCATCTCGAAACCATCATACCCCTCTATGCAAAGCAGGAAAAAATCCTTTGTCTACATATTATTTTCATTCCATTCAGCAAACTCGTGCTGAACACCTATTCCATATTATGCTCCCTGTGCATGTGCACACAAATACACACACACACACACGCCAGAATCACGTTCTGTCTCAGAGCCCTAGTTCAATTTTTCTGAAACCCCAGGGAAGATTTTCCCAGCATAGAGTTACCCTGAAATTGATTTTCTACACTCGAGTTGTATAATAAAGGATACAGCAGACCCTGGAGACATTCTTGTCTATATCAACGAGTACCAAATCTAATTAATACACAGGAGAGCCTTTTTTTTTTTCTTTAGGAAAGCATCAGCCTGTTAGTGTGGTTAAGAGTAGTGATCTTGGTCTATTGTGTGTGTAAATTCTAGTCATGTAAGTTCAAGTTGCCCATGGAGGTACTTAACTTTTCATGGTCAAAATTGTTGTCAGAAGCATTAGGAGGATTATGTTTTTCTCTATCTAAATTCCATAAGTGTAGTTTGGGTAAGGAAAAAATTGAGAATAGGACACAGCCTTAGCTAGGCAATGAAGTCATGTCTCATGAGGGAAAACAATATGCTTTCTTCATACTAATTAACCTGCCTTTGAAATTCTTGCATCACAAAGTAGGGCCAAATAATTGTTTTGTATCCTGTAATATTCAAGACTGGCAGCAAAGCAAACTCTGGCCTGCAGAGCATTCTGTTCAGTGCTTTAGAGGTCATCAGCGAGCACACATTATATCCACAAGATGAGTGATGATGTGTATGTTTCTCGGAGGTGAAAGGAAACAAATTATTAGCCATTTGGTAAAAATTTAAAGCACACCTAACGTGAGTACTAACCTAGTAACCTACTATGTGTATTTGCATCTTTTTTGGAAAGTAATATAAGAGTGTATATAGTAAGATATTGTCCATACCTTGAACCCAATAATCTAAATTGTTAGAATTTATCCTGAAGAAATGATTCAGAATCAACAAGTTATGCACATAATATCAAATATTTTAATTAATTCCTTTATTCTATAAATTTTCATATAATGTCTGCTTAATGTCAGGCACTACATTAGGTACTAGGACTCAATGGTGTACGAGAAGTCAATGTTCATGGCTTCCATTCTGGAAATACGACAGTTACAGAGAGCCAGCAACTCTCCTCTTACAAAGCAACTAAAAATACCATATAATATGAAATTTTAAAAAGACACCTTAAATAAATGTGTGAGTTTGGCAGAAAGGTCAGGGAAAGAATGGGACCATAACTCAATGGAGGTGAGCAACACAGTGAAGCTTTGGGCTGTCCAGGAGTGTGTGATAACCCAAGTAATTAATTTATAGTTTTGGTTTAACAATCTTATCAGTAGGACAAGTGACAAAGAATGAATAGAGTGAAAGGCATCGAGTCAGCCTACCCTCCTCCATGGATAAAACATAAAACCACAAAGGATGCATGGAAATTCTGGTTTTCAGATTATGCTCCACAGAGGCATAAAGGAGAGATACTTGTCGGTTTCAGAACTGGCGTTAATTGAAGGTGGAGAAAAAGCTTCCTTTGAGAATCTATAGCATCAGTCAGCCCCCGTGAGGGACTGGGGACCGAATTCACACAATTGGGAACTGAAAAGCCATAACTGAGACTTTTACTTTAAAATGGACAAAGGTAGTACTGTTCCTAGGTATTGGGTAGAAATAAATGCAGATATTCTCAGAGGAACTTAGAAGCCATGAAATTCCTACAGGATTCCTGTAAGTAGAGTTCCAAATATGAGCTCATAATTATGACAATAATAATAATAATAATAAATCCTACACAAAAGGAAACAGGATACTATGAATGTAAGACAACTAAGAAGGAAAATAAAATAAAAGACAAAAAACAGAACCAGATCCATAAAAATTTAGTGACCTAAAACAGAACACAAAATAAGTGTGTTAAATGTATATATTTTTAAAATGACACACAAAATATCATAATTGGGAACTAGAAATTATTTGAGGATAACCAGAAAGACTGGTTAAAAAAAGAACTAATAAAAGCTTCTAGATTAAATATACAACTAAAATGGAATGGTTAAACATCAGAATATACAAAGCTGAAAAGAACATTAATCAACTTCAAAGAGATGCAAAAAGTTACATGGACTAGAACAGAAAGAGAAAAAGGGACATAACCCAAGAAAAATAGATTAAGAGATAAGGAGTTTAGAGGGAATAGGTTCAACACATATTCACTAACACTTCTAGGTAAAGATTATAGAGAGAATGAAAAGGCAATATTTGAAAATACAATGGGCAAGTTTTCCAGAATCACTTAAAGACATAAATCTTCAGATTTAGGAACTCCAGTGGATCCAAAGCAAAATAATTAAAAACAAGACCAGTTGTAAGCACCTTGCCCTTGAGGTTTTTGCAATTTCATTATTTAGAAAACAACATAAAAGTAGGAAGAAAAAAGAAATATTAAAGAAATGGCTGCTGGACAATTGGCCTCAAAGCACTGAGAAAAAACTGAGGAACCATCTATAATTCTATACTTTCAAATACAAGAAGAAAAGCAAGATGTTTTTAGAAGTAACTGAAGCAGTGTTTGCTAGCAGCATAACTTTGCCACAAGGAACTTTTAATACATGTACTTCAGAAAGAAGCAAATGATCCCAGAAGGAAGGTCTAAGATTTAAGGTATGTTGATTAAAGTAGAGAGTAAAAATTTGGATAAATGAAAAATAATTAATGATTAAATTCAATAATGCTAATGTCAAATATTGAGAGTTAAGTAAAGCAGTATATACTTTCTATTGTGAACAAAATGAACCTAATAGTGGGGTTTTTGTGACAGATGATTAGAATGAAGGTCTTCTAAGATACCTTTATTATTCAGCAATAATGTCAACATAACTGTAAACTTTTAAAAGTTTATAAGAGAAAAATAAAACTTCTCAAAGGAAAAAAAAGACACAAATCAATAAGCACAGCAAAAGAAAGCAAGAGAAGAAAAAATAAAGCTGTGTAAAACCAAGGCAAATAACACCAAAAAAGATAGAAAAAAAAAAGTATAAGACTAATTATCAGTGAGATGACAGGAATTATAAAAAATGACCATGTCCAAAAAATATGGAAGTCAATTTCATGATTTTTTACAAGGAACACACATCAAACATAAGAACAGAGGACAGTTGAAAGGCAGAGAATGCAAAGATAGATAGCAGGCAAATACTATTAAATGTTCCTGGTGTCTGTTACTAATAGACAAAATAGACTTCAAAACAAAAAGCATTACTACAGACAGTAACTATATAATAATAAAAAAGATAATTTTCCAGGAGATAATGCTAGCTAATAACATAGGTTTAAAATATATGCAGCAAAAATTGCCAGAACTCCAAAGAGAAGTAAGGGATTTTTATTCTCTCTCTTCTCTCTTAGTAATTGAAATATAAAATAGACAAAAATTAGAAAGGATAGGGAGAATTTGAACTATGCACTTAATAAGCTTGATCTGATGGGCACAGGAAATATATCCCAAGAGACAGAGAATAAAATGCTGTTTTGAGCATGCAGGAAAGATTTGTAAAAATTGACAACAAATTCCAGAAATTGGATCTCATAGAGACTTTGTATGAATACAATAAAATTCATTCATAAATTAGCAACACCACTAAGAAACAGAAAGCAACATACACTTGAATATTTATTTTTAAAAAGCTGTTAGAAGGGCTATAAGTTAAGGCATCAATCTTTATGGAAATAGAAACAATAATATAAAACCCAGTTTGTTGGTTATAGGAAGACTTCCTAGGAAGTACTTATATTAGAGAATAAAAAGGCTAAAGAATAATGTGAGAAGCATCCAGTTTAAGAAATTAGAAGGAAAACAAAATAAACACATAAAAGTAAAAATAAGAAATGACACATTTATAAACTAGAAAACAAATGTAATTAATAAAACTGCCAGTCATTTTTAAAGACTACCAAAATCAATACATGTCCAATAAAACTGACCAAAATTTACAGAAAAGAGACATAGACATTAGGAATGAAAAGGAAAGCATAGCTGTACATAAAGCAATGATTAAAAGAGATGATGTGGCCGAGCGCAGTAGCTCACGCCTGTAATTCCAGCACGTTGGGAAGCCGAGGCGGGTGCATCACCTGAGGTCAGGAGTTTGAGACCAGTCTGGCCAACATGGTGAAACCCCGTCTCTACTAAAAATACAAAAATTAGCCGGGTGTGGTGGCAGCCGCGTGTAATCCCAGCTACTCAGGAGGCTGAGGCAGGAGAATTGCTTGAACCTGGGTCAGGGAGGTTGCAGTGAGCTGAGATCATGCCACTGCACTCCAGCCTGGGCAACAAAGTGAGACTCCATCTCGGGGGGGAAAAAAAAAAAAGATGATGTAAGTACTGAGAAAATATTAGGCCCAAATGGTTTTGTATATGAATTCTATGAAACACTTGAAAGATAGATAGTATCTTATTTTATTTTTTCAAAGAATAGACTTAGTTACAGACGGTTTATTGTTTTCCTGTGAGGTTAATATAACCTTGATACTAAAACCAGGCAAGGATAGTATAAGAAAGGAATATTAGAAGTTCATTTCGCTCATGAACATACATGAAGTATTCAAAACAAAATATGAGCATCCTCAATTCAGCAATGTGTTAAAAATATAATACCCATTAATCACATTGGTTAAACCCTAAAATGCAAGGTTATTTTAACATTAGAACATCTATTAAAATGTAAATCACCAGATTAGCAGATAGAAGGAGAAAATCATATACCCATCTGAGTAGGTGTAGCAAAAACATTTGATAAATTCAGTATCTACTCATGATAAAAAATTCTTTGGGAAAACTAAGGTTAGAAGGTGAATTCGTTAACCTAATAAATGTCTGCCAAAAACCTGCTACACGTATCACATTTAATGGTAAAGCTTTACAAGCATTCCCTTGAAAACTTAGGAAAAGTAAAGGATACTTGATTTCACTAGTTTTATTCAAAATATTGTTATAGATTCTAATGAGCGCAAAAAGGCAACATTGTACTAGGTGGTAGACACATGGGTCTCATTTTATTATTATACCTTATTTATATTTATGTTGCATATACTATTTTGAATTTATAGCATATTTAATAATACAAAATAATGTGAGGTCTTACAAATAAATGAGAAAGCATTAAAGGAAGGAAAAGTGAATGGAAAAAAAAAGATATGTCCTTCGCAGAACTTACATTCTAGCAGTAGATATAGGTGAGTCATTTAGGGACTTGGAGTATTAAATACCAAGTGCCGTGATTGCTGAGTTGGTGAGTGGATAACAGCACAACAGTCCTGTTGTGCGAACTTCCAGTTTAAGAGGTCCAGGGCCAGGCGCAATGGCTCACACCTGTAATCCCAGCACTTTGGGAGGCTGAGGCAGGTGGATCACGAGGACAGGAGTTCGAGACCAGCTTGACCAACATGGTGAAACCCCATCACTACTAAAAATACAAAAATTAGCCGGGTGCGGTGGCACGTGCCTGTAATCCCAGCTACTCGGGAGGCTGAGGCAGGAGAATCGCTTGAACCCGGGAGGCGGAGGTTACACTTGCAGTGAGCTGAGATCCGGCTGCTGCACCGCTCCAGCCTTGGCGACAGAGCGAGACACTGTCTCCAAAAAAAAAAAAGAGGTTCCCAAATAGTTTTCTTAGTCTGTTTGTGCTGCTATAATCTAGTACCAGAGACTGGGTAATTTAAAGACGAGAACTTTATTTTCTCACAGTTCTGGAGGCTGGGGGTCCAAGATCAAGGATCCTATATTCAGGGTGTGGGAAAGGCTCCCTCTCTGCTTCCTAGACGCTGCCTCCTCAATGCACCTTTGTCACTGCATCCTCACATGGCAGAAGGCAGAAGGGCAAAAGGACAAAAAGGGATGAACAGTGTCCTCACATGGCAGAAAGGACAGAGGGGAAAAAGGGCCCAGCAATTTTCCTCCAGCTTTTTTATAATACGCTAATCTTATTCATGAGGGCAGATCCCTGAAGGCCTCATCTCCTCCTAAATGCTCCACCTCATAATCCTGTTGCATTGGGGATTGAGTTTCAACATGAATTTTAAAGGGGGCACAAATATTCAAATCATACCAGATAAGGAAGGGTTTTCTAGGCAAAGAAGATGGGAGAATTAGGAATCAGTTTTGGGGAAAAGTGCTCATTGGCAGGGGTAAGAGCGTCTGCCAAGGGATAGAGACTGAACAACATACGGGGCTTTCGAATCCTCCAGGTATTACCATGACCTGAGCATGGAATTGGAGGTAAGGAGATATAAGAGAAGAAGCTAGAGAGAGAAGTAAAGACCAGGTTGTACTGAGTCAGAATCATTCTTTTGTTGTTCCTGTTTTCTTTTTTGTATTATCAATATTATAGAGGAAACAGAAAATAAAATCTGAAAGTAATCTAAATACTCAGAAATTGGAAAAGGACAAAGAATAGGATATATGGTTGAATACAGAAAACTATAAAAAATGATCATTATTAAAACTGTAAAAAACTAGACAACTCTTTATGATCCTGGTGAAAAGTTCTGAACCCAGTATTATACTTTGCCTCTTATACTGTAATTATAAGATTATAAAATATGTATACATGAAGACAAAGACAGGAGGGCAATATACCGAAAAGAACATTGTGTTAGGATGGTGGAATATGGTTGAGTTTTATCTCTTTTTCAAAAACGTTGTTAAATATATCCTCATTTAAAAATAAAAATTTAAACAGAGCAGGTCAATATTAGTAACTTCAGTGAGCCCAGGGAATGAGTTTTTGCTCATTATTGAATGTCCAGTGCTTAGCACAAAGTAGACTGCATGTGTGTGTGAATGCATTAAATGCATCAAGGATGGTTCTGAGGTAATTTGGAAGAATTACTGGTGGTATCCTAACAGCAGCAACCGAGTGTCATGTGGGTCAGAATTGGGCCACAGTGCCAAATTAGAGACAGGAATTGCAAGCTGATTGAACTTTCTGGAGAGTCCTTTACTGAGCATTTTCAGAACTAACTGAGCTGTTTGACTTCTTCTTCTTCTTTTTTTTTTTTTTTTAAACTGAGAAGAGAGTTTAATGGTCATACAAGGAAAAAAATACAAACTTTTACAGAATTACTTCAGGAAAATCACAGGAAAAATTAGGGTTCTACTGAGAAAAATCATCAATAGGCAATATATAGATATACAGAAAGAGATTTATTATAAGGGGTTGGCACATATGGTTATGAAGGCTGAGATGTCTTATGATCTCCTATCTGCAAGTTGGAGGCCTAGGAAAGCTGATGGAGGCTGAGGCATCTTATGACCTGCTGTCTGCAAGTTGGAGGCCCAGGAAACTCATGGTGTAGTTCCAGTCTAAGTCTGAAGGCCTGAAAATTGGTGGGGGGTGGGGACAGAGGGCAGTGGTGTAAGTCCTAATCTGAGTCTGAGGGCCTGATAACCAGAAGTTTTCATGTCCAAGGGCAGGAGAAGATGAATGCCCCAATTCAAACAGAGAGAGTTATACTCAAGGCAGATCTACCAGAAAGAGAAGTCAACACTTTGCCAAAATAGGGGTTAGAAATAAAGGAAGAGTTGGGAGGGAGATTTATTGCTTTTTCTTTTTCTTTCTTTCTTTTTTTTTTTTTTGTTTTTGGTGGAGAGTGTGAAAGGAGTATCTTAGTTGCTAACGTTTTTTTAAAATTAGAATATTCTTAAATAAATATAAAACATTTTTAAGAAAATATGTTCAAATGATGGGGGAAAATCCCCCAAACTATGCTGAATTTCATTTCTTAAGAGCTTTTTTTTCCAATTATTTTCACACAAATAGTCATAATAATTGTGTATATATTTCCTTCTAGTCTACATTTCCCACTTAATACTATTCCGTTATATTCCTTAAATATTTTAAAATCTAATTCTTCATTTAATAAATTGCATAGTATTTCATCATATTGGTACCCTATAATTTACTTAACTCTCAGCCTTTTGCTATGCATGGAAGTTTTTGTTGTTTTGATATTATTCTTTCTTTCTTTCTTTCTTTCTTTTTAAACAAAAACAAAAAAGAAACCTTTCTGTGTGTGTGTGTTTGTGTGTGTGTGTGTATGTATATATATATATATTTCTCCTTAGAAATGTTTAGGAAAGAAAGGACATTCTGGGTTAAAGATTAGAAATGTTATAATTTGGATTCCTCTGCAAGAAGAATAATATAAAAACTGTTTTCTTGTGCATCCAGCTAGAATGAAATGGGTTCACTCAGTCAGTCAGGAGTCTGGGATGAAATGGTCATTCTCAGTATTTTAAGCTCTACGTTTTATAGATAGTGTCTAGTAAAACTTTTTTAGGGATGGGTGAAGATGGGCACAATAATAGCAGTTAATAAATCTTCATATTGTTATCTTATTAGTTTCTATAAAATATAGTCTGAACTGAGATTGACTGAGATTAAATGACTGTTCCAAAGTCCCCTAAAGAGTTAATGTCAAGCCTCAGGTAAAATTTGTCTCTTAATTTCTAGATCACAGTGCCAGGGTAGCCATATGTAGAAATTTCAATCATTATGTGTTTTTATCAGTACAGAGTTTGGATTTGAGAAAGGAAGTATTGACTGCCTGGGATCAAATACAGCTTTACTAATCTCTAGCTGTATGAATTGGATCAAGTCTCACAAGCAATCTGATCTTCTATTTCTTGAACTAGAAAATAGGAGAGATAATAGTAATTACTTTGTAAGGTGATTGTGAACAGTAAATGAAATGATACATATAAAAGATTTATACAGTGCCTGCACACACCAACATTTAGCAAATATTAGCAAAATGCCTAAGGTCCAGATTCTTTGAAGTTGGTGAGGAAGTTAACCTGAATAACCTTCATTTATCTCTTTCTTCAAGGCAACTTTCGGACCCAGAATATACCTTGAAGATGTTTGCAGTTATAGTGTCTCTATCTATAGCTTGTACATTTTGCATCCCTAACACTTGTCTTATTTTGGCAGTAGTAGTACTCTAATTTATTAGCAAAGTATCTCTCTAAGGGGAGCTACAGCTTTTATGCTATTGGTGCGTGTTGTTCTGGTCCTGACCATTGTTTTAGCTCTTCATTTTAGATCCCAACAAGATTTCATTACTCCTTGTGTATGCCTTCCAGACCATTTGAAGTGTTACATCATTCTGTGACTGTGAACTAGACATGAGTCATAAAAGCAAAATTGAATTAGAGCCTTCCTGAGCATTTTAGGCTTTTTGCCATGTTTTGGACAATGATATACTTTATTTTATAGAGTTACAATGAATGATTGTCTAAACAGATAATGTTGGCGAAGTACATTAATAATAACAATTAATTATAGTTACATTGTGTGGGGAGACTAGTGATTTTAACATGAAAGAAAATAGACGATTTGTGTTACGATCTACCTTTATGTGGCTTTGTACCCATGATTCAGAAAAGTGTCACAGATGAAAAAGCAATGATTCTTTATTTATTAAGCTAACTGCAGTCTTGTTAACCTTTAATATATTCAGGAACAAAGTGAACTGGATACTTGAAAACTTTCTCTTTGAATTGAGTAGTTTCTTTATCATCCACATTTTCATCTGTAAATGCGTTAACTGGATACTTTCAAATAAGTCATGTTAAATCTGAAATTTGAAGAAAATTAATAACTGTTAATTCTTTCAGCCATTTGTTCCTCTCTTCCCATTTTCTTCTTACCTATACCAAATGCTATTTGTTCCTGTCACTCTGCTTAAATGTATCAACATCAAGGTCAGCCACTTTCTACATATTGAGAAAATCAGTAGTCCAGTCTCTGACCTCCTTCATCCTCCTTGACCTCTCAGCAGCATTTCACGTGGCTGAACCCTCCCACTTTCTTGAAAAATGTTATTTTCCAGGTTTCAGGACATCATTTTTACTTGTTGGGTTTTGTTCTCTTGTTTTTCACTGCCACTCCACAGTCTACTTTGCTCACTACACAAAATCAGCCAATGCCAGAGCTCTATACATGTCAGACTATTCTCATTGCTGCTTTGCCTCTGCTGTCCATTACTATAACTATGCCTATCTTGCCTGTGACAGTTGAGTGCCATCACATGGCCCCCACCACCTCAGGATCCAATTATTCCCATTGCTTTTAAATTTTGTAATTGAGTTACTGTGGTCCCTACTGTAAGAACTGGCATACAGAGAAGAGCAATCACAGAGCTCTCCAAGGATGCAGGTGCTGCCCTCACAAATCTATCTTGCAAAATATTGGTGAAGGCTATTTCTTCTGGACCCTTCCAGCTGGAATGAGTAGTTCTAAAGTGACTAATCCACTCTAGCATCCCCATCTCCCTAAGTCTTTGGATCCCTTCCTCTACATTAAACCAAGGGAGATCAGGTATTTCCACCTCGCTCACAGTGGTCTATCTTTTGATCCATATTTCAGCTAATCAAGCAAATAAACTATTAGAACCATTTTTAACTCCCTGAGCTGCAACATTAAATGCAGAATCCCTCCTTCGTGGGCCCAAATCAATAAAATCAGCCTGATCCAACTCTATGTTCCTTCCACCATTATCCTACCTCCTTAATATCATTCCCATGCCTGTTCTCCAGGTTTCTGCCTATATAAATTAGAAAACTCAAACAGTTCTTTCAGGTGTAGCACACCTCACCGTGGGTCACACTCTGAACCTCACCTCTAGGGGTCTGCCAGAGCTTTAGTGTAGTTATAGGTCTAGAAGCAAACAAGGGTGTCAGGGGTGGGTTCTAAGGAATCAGCATTGTCTTCCCTGGCAGCCACTTCAGGGGAGGCCATCACTCCTCAGGCAGTGCATAGTTAATCTCCTCAGACAAAGGTGGTAAGGCTGATGGCAGCAGGACGGGGAGGGGATGTTGCCACCATTGGGGATGAGGAAGCTGTTTTCTCGGGCAAAAAAAAGCCTCATAAGAGTTTACAGGCTCAGTGTCCCCAGCTTCATCAGGGTCCTCCCACACATCCCCATTCCAAGTTGCAGGGTCTCATTCTTTTCCAATCAATGCCCTCACTTTAATAGACATCTGGTGAGACTGAGCATGTACCTTTCATTGCAGGTCAGCCACTCACATGATAAGAGCTTATGCCTGATTTTCTGCAATTTCAACCCTTTGTCTACAGGAGGGACTCTCAGGGCAATCTTAGAAGACTTGAGGCTCAGTATGTGCTTCTGGAGCAGGAGTTAGAATCCCTGAGCTCATCCTTTTCTTTCATCACTTTGTCCAGTGAACTTAGGAGCAACCAACTAACTTGATAATATTTTTTGGTTCCCCACACGTAGTCAAAGGTATTGTGTATAAAGTCACTAAACTCCTTGACTCTCACAATCAGTAAAGTAGGTGTATCAAATGCATTTATTTTATATCACTCTCTAAACAGTTTACACCAAGGACTATCAGTGTTCTCCATACTATTAGAAGTAGAGTCCTTAGCATTTTGGGTCTACTCAGATTAAGCAGCCAACTCCAGAAACTCCAAAACCAACTAGAGACATCCATCCTTAAAATTCTCTTCCTCTAGAACCATGCCTGGTACTAAAATCTGTATTAGTCCAGGCTCTCTAGGGGGACAGAACTAATAGGATATATGAATATATGAGAGGGAGTTTATTAAGGAGAATTGACTCACACAATCACAATGTAAATTCCCACAATAGGCAATCTGCAAGTTGAGGAGCAAGGAAGCCAGTGGTGGATCAGTCGGAGTTCTAAAACCTCAAAAGTGGGGAAGCCAACAGTGCATCCTTCAGTTTGTGGCCAAAGGCTCGAGAGCCGCTGGCAACTCACTGGTGTAAGTCCAAGAGTCCAAAAGCTGAAGAACTTAGAGTCTGATGTTCAAGGGCAGCATAGGAGAAAGATGAAGGCCGGAAGACTCAGCAAGTCTGCTCTTCCATTTTCTCCTGCTTTATTCAAGCCATACTGGCAGCTGATTAGATGGTGCCCACCCAGATGGAGGGTGGGTCTGCCTCTCCCAGTCCACTGACTCAGATGTTAATCTTCTTTGGCAACACCCTCACAGACACAGTCAGGAACAATACTTTGCATCCTTCAGTGCAAGCAAATTGACACTCAATATTAACCATCACAGGTGTCCTTCACAATTCCAGTGATTCCCTTTTTTTTTTCTTGAATTGAAACTCACAGAGTTTATCTTTATGCACTATCCTGCTATTTCCACATAGCTGAGGCATGCTAAAAGCCTCTACTCTGACATCTTGGAAAAAAAAACTATAGTCAGATTTGAACTTGTGTAGTCTTAGTCCTCAAACGTTGTTGTTCTTTCCCTTCAATATTGTATTGGCTCTTCTGAGTGTTTTCCTTCTTAGTATAAATGTTACAATCAGTTTTTCAATATCTGCAAAATAACTTGCTGGGATTTTGATTTGGATTGCAATAGATTCCATAGGCCAATTTGTGAAGAACTGACATCTTGACAGTATTGAGCCTTCATAGCAATGGAAATGGTATATCTCTTAATTTATTTAGTTATTCTTTAATTTCTTTGATCAGAGTTTTGCAGTTTTCCTCATAGATCTTGTACATATTTTATTAGATTTATACTAAGTATTTAAATTTGTGGGATACCAATGTAAAAGATACTGTGTTTTTAATTTCAAATTCCACTTGTTCATTGTTGATATATAAGAAAGCAATTGATTTTTATATTGTACCTTGCAACCTTGCTGTGATGAGATATTAGTTCTAGGACTTTTTTGGTTAATTCTTTGATATTTTCAAAAGAGACAATCATGTCATCAACAAAAAAGACAGCTCTATTTCTTCCTTTACAATCAATATACCTTTCCTTATTGCATTAGCTAAGACTTTCCATATAATGGTGAAAAAGGAGTAGTGAGAGAGGACATTCTTTCTTTGTTTCTGATCTTAGTGGGCAAGCTTCTAATTTCTCACCACTAAGTGTGATATTAACTATACATTTTTATAGATATGCATTATCAAGTTGAGGAAGTTTTCCTCTATTCCTAGTTTGCTGTGTGTTTTTATCCCGAATAGGTGTTAAATTTTCTCAAATGCTTTACCTGTATCTCTTAATAAGATCATGTGATTTTTATTCTTTAGCCTGTTGATGTGATAGTTTACATTAATTGATTATTAAAAGTGCAATAAGCTTTGCATAGCTGTGATGAATTCTACAGGTACATGCTATATAATTTTTTATACACTGTTGGACTGAATTTGCTAACTTTTATTATTGATTTTTGCATCTCTGTTTGTGAATGATATTGGTCTGTAGTTTTCTTTTGTTACTATTGTTATTTTTTTTTGAGACGGAGTCTCGCTTTGTTTCCCAGGCTGGAGTGCAGTGGTGCAATCTCGGCTCACTGCAGCTCCGCCTTCTGGGTTCACGCCATTCTCCTGCCTCAGCCTCCTGAGTAGCTGGGACTACAGGCGTCCGCCACCACACCCAGCCAATTTTTTGTATTTTTAGTAGAGATGGGGTTTCACCATAGTCTCGATCTCCTGACCTCGTGATCCACCCTCCTCGGCCTCCCAAAGTGCTGGGATTACAGGCGTGATGTAGTTTTCTTTTAAAATCTTTGTATGGTTTCAGTATTAGGGTAATGCTGATGATGAGAATGAATTAAGAAATATTCCCTGTCTTTCTATTTTCTGAAAAAGATTATAGAAAATTGGCATAATTTCTTCCCTAAGGGTTTGGTAGAATACTACCCAGTGAAACTATCTCAGTCTGATTCCTTCTGTTTTAGAAGGGTCTTAATAATTGAATATGTTTTAAAAATGTGTATGTTTTCAAATTATTTCTTCTTGTGTGAGTTTTGGAAGATTATGTCTTTCAAGGAATTGGTCTATTCCATCTAGGTTATCAAATTTGTAAGCTTAGAGTTGTTCATATATTCCTTTTTAAAAATATTCCTATGTTATAGCGATATCCCTCTTTCATTTCTGATATTATTAATTGGTGTTCTCTTCCTTTTTTCTCTTAGTTAATCACCTATCTAGAGGCTTATTGCTTATATTGATCTTTCCAAAGAATCAGTTTTGGGTTTGGTTGATTTTTCTCTATGAATTTCCTGTTTTCTGTTTTATTATTTTCTGTTCTTAATTTTATTTTTTTCTGCTTACTTTGAATTTAATCTGATCTTCTTTTCCTAGTTTCCTAAAATGGAAACAGATTATTAATTTTAGATATTTCTTCATTTTTAATATATGCATTGAATGCTGTACATTTCCCTCTAAGCACTATTTTCATTGCATCCCACAAATTTTGATGTTGTGTTTTTATTTTTATTTAGTCCAAAATATTTTTAAATTTCTATTGAGATTTCTTCGTTCACTCATGTGTCATTCAGAAAAGTATTTTTAAATCTTCATGTATTTTATAATTTTTCAGTTATCTTTCTGTTATTTCTAGTTTAATTCTATTGTGGTCTGAAAGCAAACATTTTATGATTTTTATTCTTTTAAATTAGTCAAGGTTGTTGGATGACCTAAAATGTGGTTTATTTTGGTGATTGTTCCATGTGAGTTTGAGAAGAATGTATATTCTGCTGTCGTTGGGCAAAGTAGTCTGTAGATATTAATTATATACAGTTGATTGATAGTGTTATTTCATTCAACTATGGCTTTACTGATTTTCTGCCTGCTGGATTTGTTCATTTCTAATAGAGTAGTATCGAAGTCTTCAACTGTAATAATGGATTCATTTATTTCTTCTTGCAGTTCTATCAATTTTTGCATCCACATGGTTTGACATTTTGTTGTTAGGATCATACACATTATGAATTCATGTGTATTCATTACAGGTGAATGTATATCCTCCTTTATGAGGATCCAGGTTTCTGACCTATATAATTGTCCTTCTTTCCAAAGGACTTCTTTGAACATTTTTTATAATGCAGGTCTATTGGTAAGAAATTTTCTCAATTTTTGCTTGTCTGAGGAAGTCTTTATTTCTCCTTGACTTTTGAAGTAAATGTCACAGGGTATAGAATTCAATGCTGATGAGTTTTTTCCCCAACACTTCAAATATTGTATTCCATTCTTTTTTTATTTGCATGAGTTCTGAGAAGCTAGATGTAATTCTTATCTTTGTTCCTCTATAGGTGTTTTTATTCCTCTGGCTTCATTTTGGAATTTTTTTTATCTTTGATTTTTAGTAGTTTAAAAATAATGTGCCTAGATGTTGTTTTTTGTTTATTTGTTTTTTGGCATTTATCCTGTTTAGTGTTCTCTGAGCTTCCTAGTTCTGAAGTTTAGGGTATGACGTTAATTTGGAAAAATTCTTAGACATTATTGTTTCAATTGTTTTTTTGTTGTTGTTCCTTTCTCTCTTCTTCTGGCATTTTTCTTATGTATTTACTTCACTTTTTGTAATTGTGTCTCAGTCCTTTGATATTCTGGGTTTGTTGTTTTATTGTTTGTATCTTTGTTGTCTTTGCTTTCCAGTTTTGAAGGTTTCAAGCTCAGAAATTATTTTCTCAGCCATGTCTGGTATACTAATTAGCCCTTCAAAGGTATTCTTCATTTCTGTTACATTGATTTTTATCTGTATCATTTAATTTTGGTTCTTTCTTCGAATTCCTATCTCTTTGCTTATATTGTTCGTCTGTTCCTGCGTGCTGTTTTACCCATTAGACCACTTAGCATATTACCATTGTTGTTTTAAATTCCTAGTCTGACTGTTCCAACATCCCTGCCATTTCTGACTCTGATGTTTACCCTTTCACTTAAAATTGTGATTTGGCTTTTCTTTCTTGATAGCCAGATATAATGGATCACATAAAATAAACTGCTGTAAATAGGCCTTTATTAATGTGGTGGTAAAATGTGGGGAGGGAGAAGAAGCATTCTCTAGTCCTGTAATTGGGTCTTGGTTTTTGTTTTGTTTTGCTTTGTTTTGTTTGTTTGTTTAGGTTTGGTTTTTTAAAAGGGATGCTTCTGGGCTATGAACTTTAACACTGATTTTCAGTTCACACCCTATCTGGTTAGGTGGGAGAGAATGGCTAGAGTAAGCTAGAGTTGAGTATTTCCCTTCTTTCATGTGAAGGGCTAAAGTGGGCTGAAGATTAATATTTTCCTTCTTTGATGTGGAAGGCTAGAGCTGACTGGAGTTGGTTATTCTCCTTGGGTGAGGGCTATTATGGTGGAAAAGGCCAAATGGAAACCATTAGAGCTGACTCTACCTAGAAAAATAGTAAATCAAAAACAATATTACATCCTTGGAGGGATTGCAGAGATTAGCACCACCATCAAGGACTTCAAAGACTCAGGGGTGGTGATTCCCACCACATCCCCATTCAGTTCTTTTTTTTTTTTTTTTTTGAGACGGAGTCTCACTCTGTCGCCCAGGCTGGAGTGCAGTGGCGCGATCTTGGCTCACTGCAAGCTTCGCCTCCCAGGTTCAGGCCATTCTCCTGCCTCAGCCTCCCGAGTAGCTGGGACTACAGGCGCCCGCCACCTTGCTCAGCTAGATTTTTGTATTTTTTAGTAGAGACGGGGTTTCACCATGTTAGCCAGGATGGTCTCAATCTCCTGACCTCGTGATCCACCCGTCTCGGCCTCCCAAAGTGCTGGGATTACAGGCTTGAGCCACTGCACCCGGCCCCATTCAGTTCTTTAATTTGGCCTGTGCAGAAGACAGATAGATCTTGGAGAAATACAGTGGATTATTGTAAGCTTAACCAAGTGGTGACTCCAATTGTAGCTGCTGTACCAGATGTGGTTTCACTGCTTGAGTGAATTAACACATCTCCTGGTACCTGGTATGCAGCCATTGACTTGGCAAATGCCTTTTTTTCCATTCCTGTCCATAAGGCCCACCAGAAGCAATTTGTCTTCAGTTGGCAAGGCCAGCAGTATACCTTTACTGTCCTACCTCAGGGGTATATCAACTCTCCAGTTTTGTGTCATAATCTTATTTGGATAAACCTTGATCACTTTTCGCCTCCTCAAGATATCACACTGTTCCATTACATGATGACATTATGCCAATTGGATCCAGTAAGCAAGAAGTAGCAAACACACTGGACTTATTTGTGAGACATTTGCTTGCCAGATGATGGGAAATAAATCTAAAATTCAGGGAACTGCTACCTCAGTAAGATTTCTAGGAGTCTAGTAGTATGGGGCCTGTTGAAATATTCCTTCTAAGGTGAAGGATAATTTGCTGTATTGGCCTCTCCTACAACCAAGAAAGAGGCACAACACCTGGTGGGCCTATTTGGTTTTTGGAGGCAACACATTCCTCATCTGGGTTTGTTACTCTGGCCCTTTTATCAAGTGACCCAAAAGGCTGCCAGTTTTGAGTGGGGTCCAGAACAGGAGAAGGCTCTGCAACAAGTCCAGGCTGCTGTGCAAGCTGCTCTGCCACCTGGGCCATATGACCTGGCAGATTCAATGGTGCTTGAGGTGTCAGTGGCAGATAGGGATGCTGTTTGTAGCTTTTGGCAGCCCCCCATAGGTGAATCACAGTGGAGGCCTCTAGGATTTCGGAGCAAGGCCCTGCCATCTTTTGCAGATAACTAGTCTCCCTTTGAGAGACACCTCCTAGACTGTTACTGGGCTTTGGTGGAATCTGAATATTTGACTATGGGTCATCAAGTCACCATGTGACCTGAACTGCCTATTATGAACTGGGTGCTTTCTGACCTATCTAGCCATAAAGTGGGTCATGCACAGCAGCATTCCATCATCAAGTGCAAGTAATATATACGTGATCAGACTTGAGCAGGTCCTGAAGGCACAAGTAAGTTACACAAGGAAGTGGCTCAAATGCCCATGGTCTCCACTCCTGCCACCCTATCTTCTCTCCCCCAGCCTGTGCCAGTTGTCTCATGGGGAGTTCCCTATGATCAGTTGACAGAGGAAGAGAAGACTACTAGGGCCTGGTTCACAGATGGTTCTGCATGATATGCAGGCACCATCCGAAAGTGGACGGCTGCAGCACTACAGACACTTTCTAGGACATCCCTAAAGGACAGCAGTGAAGGGAAATCTTCCCAGCAGGCAGAACTTTGGGCAATGCACCTGGTTGTGCACTTTGCATAGAAGAAGAAATGAGCAGATGTGTAATTACATAGTGATTCATGGGCTGTAGCCAGTGGTTTAGCTGGATGGTCATGGACTTGGAAGAAGCATGATTGAAAACTTGGTGACAAAGAAATTTGGGGAAGAGGTATGTGGATGGACCTCACTGAGTGGTCAAAAACTGTTAAGATATTTGTATCCCATGTGAGTGCTCACCAATGGGTGACCTCAGCAGAGGAGGATTTTAATAATCAAATGGATAGGATGACCCCTTCTGTGGACTCAGAGACTCTTTCCCCCCAGCTACCCCTGTCACTGCCCAATGGACCTATGAACAAAGTGGCCATGGTGGCAGGGCTGGAGGTTATGCATAGGCTCAGCAACACGGAATTCCATTCACCAAGGCTGGACCTGGCTGCGACCACTGCTGAATGCCCAATTTGCCAGCCCCAGAGACCAACACTGAGCCCTTATCATGGCACCATTCCTTAGGGCGATCAGCCAGCTACCTGGTGGCAGGTTAATTATATTGGACCTCTTCCATCATGGAAAAGGAAAAGATTTGTCCTTGCTGGAATAGACACTCACTCCAATTATGGGTTTTTCTATCTTGCATACAATGCTTCTGCCAAGACTGCCATCCATGGACTCACAGAATGCCTTATCCACCATCATAGTATTCCACACAGCATTGCCTTTGATCAAGGCGTTCACTCTAGGGCTAAAGAAGTGTGGCAGTGGGCTCATGCTTATGGAATTCCCTGGTCTTACTGTGTTCCCTATCACCCAGAAACAGCTGGACTGATAGAATGGGATGGCCTTTTGAAGTCACAGTTACCATGCCAAGTAGGTGACAGTACTTTGCAGGGCTGGGACAAAGATCTCCAGAAGGCCGTGTATGCTCTGAATCAGCATCCAGTATATGGTACTGTTTCTCCTGGAGGCAGGATTCATGGATCCAGGAAGCAAGGGGTGGAAGTGAAAATGGTACCACTCACCATCACCCCTAGTGTTCCACTAGTAAAATTTTTGCTTTCTGTTCCCACAACATTATGTTCTGCTGACCTAGAGGTCTTAGTTCCAGAGGGAGGAACACTGTCACCAGGACACACAACAATGATTCCATTAAACTGGAGGTTAAGATTGCCACCTGGACACTTTGGGCTCCTCCTACTTTTAAGTCAACAGGCTAAGAAGGGAGTAACAGTGTTGACTGGAGTGATTGACCCAGAATATCAAGATGAGATCAGTCTACAATTCCACTCCACAATAGAGGTAAGGAAGAGTATGCATGGAAGATAAGAGATCCATTAGGGCATGTCTCAGTATTACCATGCCCTGTGACTAAGGTCAATGGGAAACTACAACAGCCCAATCCAGGCAGGACTACAAATGGCCCAGACTCCTCAAGAGTGAAGATTTGGGTCACTCCACTAGGAAAAAAACACAACCTGCCAAGGTGCTTCCTGAAAGCAAAGGGAATCAAGAATGGGTAGTAGAAGAAGGCAGTCATCAATACCAGCTATGAGCACATGACCAGCTGAAGAAACAAGGACTGTAATTGTCATGAGTATTTCCTACTTCTTTTGTTAAAAACGTGTTTGTGCATGTATACACTTGTACTAAGAAAATATCTTCATTTAATTTCCTTTCTCCTTTATCATGTGACATAACATTTATTGACTTCACATCAGCATTTAAGTTATGTGATAGTATTTGAGTTGGGGATTGGTGCATTTCCCATTGTATGAAGGATTGCTGTATATGTTAGGCATAATTATGTCTTTATTAATGTCTTTATTTGAAGATTGTGTATGCTTTCAGGAGATGTGTATGGGTTCAAGTTGACAAGGGGTGGACTTGTGATGGTTATTACTGAATGTCAACTTGATTGGATTGAAGTAACAAAGTATTGATCCTGGGTGTGTCTATCAGGGTGTTGCCAAAGGACATTAACATTTGAGTCAGTGGAATGGGAAAGGTAGACCCATCCTTAATCTGGGTGGGCACTATTTAATCAGCTGCCAGCATGGCTAGAATATAAAGCAGGCAGAAAAATATGAAGAGACTGGCCTAGCCTCCCAGCCTACATCATTCTCCTGTGCTGGATGCTCTCTGTCCTCAAATATCAGACTCCAATTTCTTCAGTTTTGGAACCTCAGATTGGCTCTCCTTGCTCCTCAGCCTGCAGATGGCCTATTGTAGGACCTTTTGATCATATGAGTTAATACTTAATAAGCTTATATATATATATATACTCTATTAGTTCTGCTCCCCTAGAGAATCCTCACTAATACACTTACCGTAGGTCAGTTAGACTCTGATAAACCCAGCAGGGTTATGTTCTTATTAAATAATTTCTTCCAAGTACAGATCTTGTTAAGAAAAGAATCTTCTGGCATATATTTAAAAATGGCTCTTTTCTCCTCCCCCTGCTGAAACATGAGGCAATTTTCTCTAATATTTACTGTGAAAACCTGGTTGAGCCCCGGGAGATAAAACTCAAAGAAGCATGAGGGCCCCTATGACTGGGTTCCTTCAAGTTTTTAACTCTCAGACTTGTCCAAACTGAGACTTCAACAGTTTATCAATTACAGTTCAGGTGTTCTACCATGTTACTAGTTACCATGGCAATTTCTGTTTACGAGCCTTTAATCTGGTAAACTATGATTCTCTTTATTTGTTGTCTGTTCCTGCAATCTTGGAGAAAGCAGTTTGCTTGAATCCTCACTTCTTTTACAGATCAAATAAGAGTTGTGATCTCTCAGTTTTTTTGTTTTGTCTAGTTTTGTTTTTGAGATGGAGTTTTGCTCTTGTTGCCCAGGCTAGAGTGTAGTGGAACAATCTTGGCTCACTGCAACCTCTGCCTCCTGGCTTCAAGTGATTCTCCTGCCTCAGCCTCTCAAGTAGCTGGGACTACAGGCACGTGCCACCACGTCTGGCTAATTTTTTATATTTTTAGTAGAGACAGGGTTTCACCATGTTGGCCAGGCTGGTCTTGAACTCCAGACCTCAGACGATCCACCTGCCTCAGCCTCCCAAACTGCCTGGATTACAGGAATGAGCCACCTCACCTGACCAGTCTCTCAGTCTTTTTAGCTTTTAATTTGTTAGAATAAAGTGTAACTTTCAAGCTTCTTACATGCAGAACCAAAAACCAAAAGTTGCTTTTGTTTCTGAAAGATTTTGCTTGATATAGAATTCTGAGATGATAGTTTTTCTCCTCAAATGGTATTCCACTGTCTTCTCACTTTCATTATCTCTGATTAGAAATCTGCTGACATTATTGTTTTAGTTATTCTGTATATATTATTTTTTTCTTTAGCTTCTAAGATTTCTATGTATTACTGGTCTTGAACAATTTAATTATCACACATCTTGGTATAGTTTTCTTTTTGAAACCTTTCTAATCTTAGTGTGTGTTGCATCTCTTGAATCTGCAGGTTTATAGTTCTATAGATTCAAGAAAGTCTGAGAAAGTATTTCTCCTTGACTTTTGAAGGACATTTTACAGGGTATATTTACCATGAAAACTTGATTGAGCTTCTGGAGGTAAAACTCACAGAAGTTTGAGGGCCCCATGAGGGGGGCCCTGGAGTTTTTGACTCAGACTTGCCCACACTGAGACTCCAGCAATTTATCAGTTGCAGTTCAGGTTTTCTACTCTGTTATCGGTTATACTTTTCATCACAATTAGAAAGTTTTCAGCAAATCTTTCTGTAAATATTTTACCACTTTCCCTTAACCTTTGTGACTTCCAGTTGCATGTATATTAGGGGGCTTGAGATTTTCCCACTGCTCACTGATTATTGTATTTATTTGTTTTTTTCAGTCTCTTTTTCTCTCTGTGTGTTTCATTTTAGATAATTTATATTGCTATACACCTAAATATGCTATTTTTATTTTTCCAATGTTCAATCTGCGATTAATTTAATTGGGTATTTTTCATCTCAGACATTGTAGTTTTCATGGTTAGAAGTTCACTTTAGGTCTGTATTATATCTTCAACATTTCCAGTTAGCATATTAAATTTTTTCCCTAGTTTTTAAACATGTGGAATTCCTTTATAATAACTATAATAATTTCATCTGATGATTTTTACAACTGTGTCAGTCTGGGTTTCTTTGTAATTAATTTATTTTTATTTTTATTATGGATCATACTTTCTTGCTTCCTTGCATGCATGTTATATTAGTGTAAATTTTATGTTATTCACAACAATTGTGAACTGTTGGGAAGCTGAATGTGGAAAAGCATAGATAATGAATATTTTCGTATTCCTATAAGTATTATTTTACTTTGTTCTGAGATTCACTGCACTTAAGTGATAGGAGGATTTAATCCTTTGGGGTCTTAAGATTTATTAGGAAGCAGCAAAATTGCTGGGCGAGGTGGCAGGTGCCTATAATCCCAGCTACTTGGGAAACTGAGGTGGGAGGATCACTTAAACCTGGGAGGCAGAGGTTGCAGTGAGTTGAGATCGTGCCGCTGCACTCCAGCCTGGGCAATAGAGTGAGACTCCATCTCAAAAAGAAAAAAAGACTGTTTTAGGGCTAATTCCTATTGAACAGTAAGGCAAGAACCTTTTGAGCATTCTACCAAATGTAACTGTCCAAATTTCACCTTTTTATGAGGATGCCAGTCATAATGGATTTGGGCCCACCTCCCTTAATAACCTTTTTTAACTTGCTTAAATATAAATACTCTATTTCAAATAACATCACCTTAAGTACTCAGGGTTAGGACTTCAACATAAAAATTTTGAAAGGACACAATTTAACAACAACAAAAAAAATTTACCTTCAAGTTTACTTACTCTTTTCTTTGTCATATTTGTTCTACTACTGAGCCCTCTACTGAGGTTTTTGTTTTGTTTTGGTTATTGTATTTTTTAGTTATATGATTTCCATTTTTATAAGAATTTTCATTTTTTATAAGATTTTTCTATGTTTTTATTTCAAAGGAATTTGTTTTTGCTTGTTGAATCATATTTATGCTGACTGCTTTAAAATCTTTGTCAAATAATTCCAATAGCTGATTTATTTTTTTGGTGGCATCTTTTATCTTTTATTTTTCATGTTGTGATTTTTCTGGTTGTTGGTATGACAAGTGATAGTCTATTGTATCCTGAACATTGTGTTAGAAGACTTTGGCTTCTATTCAAATATTTTCTTTATACAGGCAGTCATCTTGTTTGGGTTGGGCATGCACCTCCCCTACTACTTTTGTGGGCTGTCATTCCAATGATAGTTTAGTTTTCAGAAATTTTGCAGTGCTATTTTGGCTTACTTAGTCTTGTTAAACCAAAGCTTCTAATCCCTGATGGTTCCTGTAAGGATGGACAGCACTTCTTCCGGCCAGGTCCACAGTGACTTTAGATGAGGGAAGGCAGTCTCCAGCTTTCAGAGATGAGAAGTAGTTCTCAGAGCCTAGCTGGTTGTTGTCAGCAGGACTCTCTTTGGTACAGGGACAGAGTGTACCTGGAATATCTCGTGCTGCTTGGTTGGTGGTTTAGATTCAAGATCCTGATCATCTTCTGCCACTGGAAGGGTATTTGTGATACCTTGAAACAATGTGTTATTTCTTTAGTTCTGCGCCCCAGTCAGTCTGACTACCTGTTTCCGTCATTTTCTTATGATTGTCTGTTTTATTATTTCCAGAGTTTATAGCTATAATTAACGAGGAAGAGCATAGAGAGTCAAGTGTATGCCCTTTTGTCAAAACCAGAAGTTATGTATTAATTTTTTCTAAAAAATATATTTTCTGTTATTTAGATGGATCATGAATGGAAGACGAAATGTTCACATAGGTTTGGTCTTCTGTCTTCCATACCTTTCTTAACTTGGAGGCTGATGATTGAGATTTTTTCTAATGCATTTTTTTTTCCACAGGGGAATTGCTTGAGAATTAATATTTGCATCTATGCATGGTTTTAATGAATATTAATTGCTATCATAGATTACAAGGTGGGGGACTTCTGTGAGCATGCAATTGTGAACTATTGGGAAGCTGAATGTGGAAAAGCATAGATAATGAATAAAGTTTGTAAAGCAAAAGAAGTAAAGATTTCCCAAAACTAAATAATATACTGTTATATCTTTTTGGGGGAGGGGGCTGTTTTCTCTATATTTTAATGGCTCCAATCAAATATATCTACTGCTTCACTTGTAGGAGTATAAGCTATTATGTCTTTCTCTTCCCTAGGCATGAAACACACTTATCATTTTATTAAAATTTAAAAAAAATTTGATTAGCTATTGTTAGTGGTAAGGTTATTTTTATTAATTTAGAGGTATTTAATTTTGTTAAACCAAATGGAATTATCAACAAGTTCCTGTTCACAATAATCAATTTGAAAAAACTTTTAAAATGCCTTTCAGCACTAATTAGGTATAAAATATTTCTCCTAATAGCCACCAACGTAAATGACTTTCATTTTAAATTTCTATATCATGAGATTGCCTCATCTGTTACTGTTTGGAGTCTCTCAAGGGAGAAAGAAATTTCAAAGGTTGTTACTAAAATCACTTACGAGTTCATGAGATTAATAGTTACATGGGCTTTACTTGGAAAAACAGCATGCCACTTGCAAATAGTAAACTTTAATTAGCATGAATAAAGTTTTATGTAAATCAATTAAAAGACATCTAAGTCCCTCATAGATGCCCTGTATTCTGACAGTCTGTGGGAAATGTATGTAAGACAGGGTATTTTTTATTGCTCACGGCCTGGATTTGGAGATTACAGATGCACATGTGAAATTATTAACTGAGAATCTGGAACACTGACCATCAGTAAGTAATGAGTCCAGGGAATGAGATATCAAGTAAATGTGTGCTGGAGTAGTCAAGAAAGGCTTTTAAAAGCTGATATTTGAAAGAAGATACGCTTTGAAATGGCATAAGAGAGACAGGAACACCTCAAGAGAAAGATGACAGACCAGACCCAGAGGTGAGAAGGAATTTGACTGATGTTTTCTAAGTGGAAGACAGCAGCATACTACGGAACGGGGTGGAGGTTCAGGGAGAGGTGAGGATGGATCATCAGGGCAAAGACATTGGAAAACATCCTGATATCCTAAAAGAAAATAATATTCATGTTTATCAGGGGGATGTGAGTTCCCTTGGGACAAGAATTGACTTGCTGGGTCTATATTCCCAGCATCTGGCCTTTAAAACTTATTGAATGGATGTATAAGAAAAATGGAAAATCTAAGTTATTTACTCAGTTCATGGGCAGAATTATCATGATTCTTCACCTTCTCTTCCTCTTCCTTTTTCTTTTCCAAATATTCTAATTCCCGCTACTTTGAGCCCAGCCTTTCCTGGAGTTATGTTGCACTGAATGTGTAAAGGTACTTTGAAGTGAGACAAGCCTACTTAAAAGTTGCTTTTGTTAGAATTTTGAGTTAAATTCCCCTTCTCAATTCTAAAATGGGTTCCTATTTTTCTTCTTTGTGACTCATCTCCATGATGATTTTCATTTTATCTCATTTTCATGACAAATGTTTGCTTTGAAAACCCAGCCCTGAAATATGCATATATATTTTATTTACTTAGTCATTTAGTGATGAGTGAACAATGTATTTACTAAAATGTTATTTCTGAGCAAAAACTGTATATATATATATATAGCTTTATTTTTGTATTTACTTTATATACATATTTTCTATACATGTATGCGTGTATTCTTTCTTTCTTTCTTTCTTTCTTTTTGAGACGGAGTCTCACTCTGTCACCCAGGCTGGAGTGCAGTGGCCGGATCTCAGCTCACTGCAAGCTCTGCCTCCCGGGTTCACACGATTCTTCTGCCTCAGCCTCCCGAGTAGCTGGGACTACAGGTGCCCGCCACCACGCCCAGCTAATTTTTTGTATTTTTAGTAGAGATGGGGTTTCACTGTGTTAGCCAGGATGGTCTCAATCTCCTGACCTCGTGGTCTGCCCATCTCAGCCTCCCAAAGTGCTGGGATTACAGGCGTGAGCCACCATGCCTGACCGTATTCTTTATTTTTAAACAGCAACACTGGGCAGAAAGTATGGAGAGTTTCCACATACCCTCTCCCCACACTGACTCCCTGCCTTCCACAGTACCAATATTCTGCACCAGGGTAGTACATTTCTTACCTATATTGACACATCATTATCACTGAATGTACATAGTTTACATTAGGGTTCACATCTAGTGTTATACTTTATGTGTTTTGACAAATGTGTAGTGACATGTATCCACCATTACAGGTTCTTCAGAATAATTTCACTGCCCTGGTAATCATCTGTGTTCTGCCTGTCATCCCTTCCTCTGCCTTCCACCCACCAACCACTGATGGTTTTTTTTCACTGTGACCTTAGTTTACCTTTTCCTGAAAGTCATATTGGATGTTGGAATCATGCAGTATTTAGCCTCTTCTTATTGGCTTCTTTCACTTAGTCATATGCTTTTCGGGTTTTCTCCATGTCTTGTGATGGCTAGATAGCTTATTTCTTCATAGTGCTAGATAATATTTCATTATTCGGATGTACAACAGTTGATCCATTCACTTACTGAGACATCTTGTTTGGTTTCCAAGTTTCGCCAGTTATAAAGAAGGCTGCATTAAATATCCACGTTCACGTTGCTGCATGGACACAAGCTTTTACTTTCTTTGAATAAATACCAAGGTGCATGACTGTGGGATTGTATAGTGTGAATGTCTTTCTAAGAAACTGAAAAACTGTCTTCTAAAGCAAACCCTACAGTGAACTATAAACTTCAGGTGATAACAATGTGTCAATGTAGGTTGGTAAATTAGCAAATGTACTGCTCTGGCAGAGGCTGTTGATAATGAGGGAACCTGTGCAGATGCAGGGACAGGGGTTATATGGGAATTAACTCCCTGTACTTTCTGCTAATTTTGCTGCAAACCTAAAAACTGCCCTAAAAAGTAAAACCTATTAAGAATAATCGTTTTAAAAATCTGAGGGAGAAAAGGAGGCTCTTAAAAAAGTAGTAACCTGCAAATACCTAAATCTCTTGGAAGTCAGGCACAAGCATAATTTATCTTCCTGACCCTTCAACCTGCCAGTAACTAGTGATTGCTTGATGATGTATGATTACTGAATTTCTTTCATTTCCTTTGTGTGTATATATATGTATTTTAAAAATTTAGACCATACTGCCACATACATTGACTAGTTCAATATTCCCTGCTGATAAGTCTTGGGTTTTTTTTTTTTTTTTTTTTTGTGGAGACAGAGTCTCGCCCTGTCGCCCAGGCTGGAGTGCAGTGGCCGGATCTCAGCTCACTGCAAGCTCTGCCTCCCGGGTTCATGCCATTCTCCTGCCTCAGCCTCCCCAGTAGCTGGGACTACAGGTGCCTGCCACCTCGCCCGGCTAGTTTTTTGTATTTTTAGTAGAGATGGGGTTTCACCGGGTTAGCCAGGAGGGACTCAATCTCCTGACCTCATGATCCGCCCGTCTTGGCCTCCCAAAGTGCTGAGATTGCAGGCTTGAGCCACCGTGCCCTGCCGTCTTGGGTTTTTTGAACTAAGTTACCTCCTTGCTGGTTCTACATATCCCAAGAAGTCATTGATTCACTCAGTTTATTTAACTCCCCATCATATTATAATCACTAAACGATGGGAATATGTGACACTAAACACTGGGCATATGTTCTGAGAAGGTGATTTCATCATGGTGGGAACATCCTAGAGTGTACTTACATAGACTTAGATGGGATAGCCTACTACACACCTAGGCTATGTGGTAAACCCTATTGTTCTGAAGCTACCAACCTGTGCAGCGTGTTAATGCACTGAATACTGTAGGCCTTTGGAACGCAGTGTTCAATATTTGTGTATCTAAATATATTTGAACATATAAAGGCACAGCAAAAATATATAAAATATAAAAAATGGTACATCTGTATAGGGCGCCTACCATGAATGGGGCTTGCAGGACTGGAAGTTGCTCTGGGTGAATCAGAGAGTGAGTGGTGAGTACATGTGAAGGGCTGGAACATTACTGTACTCTGCTGAAGACTTTAAACACTATGCACTCCGGCCTCACCATATTTATTTTTAAAAGTGTTTCTTTAATAATACATTTTAGTCTTAGCTTACTGTAACTTTTTTACTTTGTAAACTTTTTAATTTTTTAAACTTTTTGACTCCTTTGTAATAACACAGCTTCAAACACGAACACATTGGACAGCTGTGCAAAAATGTTTCCTTTCTTCATATTCTTATTCTATAAGGTTTTTTCCCTGTTTTTAAAATTATTATTTATTTTGCTTAATAAACACACACATCAGCTTAGGCCTACACGGGGACAGGATCATCAGTGTCACTGTCTTCCACCTCCGCATCTTGTTCCACTGGAAGGTCTTCGGGAACTGTCATCTTCTATGATAATAGTAACTTTGTCTGGAGGATATAGAAGTATACTCTAACCATAAAAATTATAGTAAATACATAAATCAGCAACGTAGTCATTTATTATCATATCAAGTATTACGTACTGGATAATGTATGTAATTGTATGTGCTACACTTTTATGTTACTAGCATCACAGTAGGTTTCTTTATACCAGCATCACCACAAACATGTAAGCAGTGCATTGCACTATAAATTAGGACAGCTATGACCTCACTAGGTGATGGTAATCTTTTAGCTCCATTAAAATCTTATGGGACCACCATCATATATGCAGTCTATCATTGACTGAAACATCATCATGCCATGCATGACTGTAGTTGTTTGGTGTTTGTGTGGTGAAAAACTCCTTAGATGGCAACTATTAATAGATCCAGTTATGGACGGAGTCCTGAGTCCAAATAGTGACATTCCTCCTAGTTATGGAAGTAGAAGAATTCTGTAGACTATTTAAGCCGTCATCACACTGTTATTATCCATCATTGTTTTGGGGATAAACCTAACATTTGGTTTTAATTCAAAATAATTGCTTTCAGAAAGTTTATTTCATAACATAGGCTCAGCTTGTTTCATCTTCTGTTGCCATAGGAACAAATAAATAAATTAATGCAATTGTCTGGGCATGGCAGAAATAATTTCTTTGATGTATTGTTTTCCATTTTCCAATAGAACACTTGTCACATTGAAGGGCTACAATTCTCTCACCAACTTTAAGTATCATAATTTTGATACCACATAATCCATCTATAATTATGTGTAGGGATATTTGGACATTTTAGCTTTGATTTATTAATATCGTATTAGACCCTTGCATAGAACATTTGCATTTTATTTTCTTTCTTTTGAATTTCATGGTGCACTCTGTGGTGTCCATTTTCAAGTACTATATGTACAAAAAAAAGGTGGCAACATTTTTTCAACAAAATCACAGGGAACCCCCGGCATACAATAAATCTTTTCAAATTGACTTAATAGCACAAATAGATCCTTTTCTAAGATTTAAGTTAAAATTCACACTAAAGGTGTTGATGAGGTACTCTTCGCACATGCTGCATGGCTAGAAGAGGGTTTCAGAATCTGATCCCTACTTTACGAATCTTGTAATCAACTTGAGTACCTCAGGATTGCAAGCAAAGAAAGAACAACTTAAGGTATAAAAGCCTTGTCCAACCCCTATATGCATCACATTGGGGAGAAGGAAGGAGGAACAATGTTAGAGCTATTTTTAATAATTTTAAAAATTCAAATGAACTTATAATAAATCTGCATGACCAGAAAATACAAATGGAGTCATTAAGAGAGTACACAATTAAAGGTCACACCTCATGGTTTTGTATCTCAGGTTCACACCTTGTTAGCTGTGAGATTTTAGACAAATTACTTAACCTCTCCAAAGCTCAGTTGCCTTCTTTGGAAAATAGGATACTTCCTAGGGTTTCAAGAGGATTGAATAAAAGAGATATGCATAGAAAGTGTTTACCATAGTGCCTGGATATAGCAAGAATTCAACCAATATTAGCACTGCCTAGTATTATTAAACAGACTGTCACAGCTGTATGCTTTGCATTGAACTTCCATCAGCTTTGTGCAATAACACTGTCTTTCTCATTCTAATGGAAGCTATGACTAGCAAGTAAATACAACTTTAATTAACATGGGATAATTAATTCATGTCTTAGTAAATGCTGTGTGTTTGATGAGATATGTCAAAACAAAATATTCAAAAACAAAAGTGACAGAAGCAATTTTTTAATGGACTTGATGGTGAGAAGGCTGGGGATTTCCAGGGCAGACCCTTAGTACAGGCAAGAGCGTGAGAAGAGGGAGAAGTGTGGGGGCAGGTGGGATGGGACAACCGTCACCACAGCCTCAGCTCTTGCCACCCTCGCCATCTCTGCCTTTCAGCCTTGCCAGTCTTCTTTCAGTCCTTCTAACACATCATCTTTCCCCACTTTGAGCCTTTGAACTTGCTGTTCTCTCTGCTTGGAACATCCTCATCTCCCCTCTTCATTTAAAAAAAAAAAATCCTTCTCTCCTTCAGGTATCAATTAAAACATCACTTCCTTCCAGAAACCTCCTTGATGCCCTGAACTGGGCCATGTGTCACTGCTAGATTATGCCACAACACTGGGCACTTGATCTATCATCTCATGTTGTTGTATCCACTGGGTCATTATTTGTCTTCTCTGCTAGATTATGAGGAATGAAGGCTAACTGATGCCTCCTTTATCTGGCAGAGGTCCTGACACTTAGGTGCTCAAGAACTGCAGGTTGACTTATTGGAAAGGAAAGGTAAACTCAAAGTGATTCTGTGTTCTTCCTCATTCACCTGTCCCTACCTTACTTGGTGACAACAGTGCTCAGAATAATGCTTGTATTCAACAGGGTGGAGATCAAGGACAGTGCCTATCCAGTAGATGATGGACAAGGTGTTCTCTTTTATTATTCCTATGCTTTTCCCTGCTACTCCTATCATAAGTCTGTCAATGGCCTCCTGATTTTCCACTTGATGTACTAAGAATCTCCTCCCTTGGGTTCCAACAGCACTGGAAGCTTCGTGGGAAAGCAGCTATGGAGAACTCTAGGGTCAAGACAGGAAACCAGGAACTTGAGAAATCTCTAAGAATATCCATTCATTCATTCATTCATTCGATAATAATTTAATAGTAGCAATAACAGCTGGAACCTATTGAGTGCTTATCTTACATTATATCATTCAATTCTCACCATGATCTTGCGAAGTACTGCTATTAATAACCGTTTCTACAGATAAGAAAACTAAGGCACAATGCAGTGAAGCAACTTTGCCAAAGTCACATATGTAGCATAGTTATGAAGCCAGGATTTGGACCTGAACTCTAAACCGAGATGGATTTTTGCATCTCATGGGTCTTGGTATTGGCAACTATGTGCCAAGCATTAGGCTAGATGCTGGATTCCAAAGCAGCCAAAACTCAGACCCTGGTATTGGGGATCCTGAAGTTGGATGAGAAGGAAGTCAGGCAACGAACTTAACAGGTGCTCTGCTAAAGACTAGACAGGTGAGATAAATTGCATGACTGGATGTGTGGCAAACCATCAGGAGGGTACATATCCTGCTACATGGGGGGAACAAGTAATCACTTGGTGGACACTTTAATCCAAGTTGCACCTGCACAGCCACATGCATGTAAATCAGGTTCTGTGGTACTTAGGTAATATATGTTCCTGAGACAGCAGGAGGAAAGTTAATTCTCAGACACTGGTCAGCATCTCTTTGGACAAATCGTATGTTTCTTTTACAGGTTGAGCATCCCTAATATCAAAACCTAAAATACAAAATGCTCCAAAATTCCAGTATTTTTGAATGCTGACATGATGCCACAAGTGGAAAATGCCACACCTGACCATGTGACCAGTTGCAGTCAGAACACAGTCAAAACTACGCTTCAAGCAGAAAGTCATTTAAAATATTGTATAAAATCACCTTTAGGCTATGTGTATAAGGTGTATATGAAACATAAATGAATTTTATGTTTATACTTGGGCCCCATCCCCAAGATACCTCATTAGGTATATGCAAATCCTCTCATATCCAAAAAAATCCAAAATTCAGAATGCTCCCGGTCCCAAGCACTTTGGATAAGGGATACACAACTGATACTTAAAAGGGAAGAAGAAAATAGACTCCAACTTTGGAAGCATGTAATATAATTATAAGTTATTAGCCCATTATTAATGTGGAGGAGAACATTTCTAAAATGTTCCCCTGGGCCTTTGATTCAAAGAAAAATTATTCTATTCACCTACTTAGTATTTTCTATCTAAAAATTGGCTAATTTGTCAATTTTCTGGTTTAACATTTTCTAAGACTCTAGGAGAGAGGACACATTACTCACTCTTTGTTAAATACATTTTGTGCTATTATCTTTCTTTGTTTTGGATTCCAAAACTGTTTTCAGCATCATGTTTTGGTGGTACCAGCAGATCAGCTATGGTTCTTATGTCTCCTCTTTGAGCTCACTAAATATATGTGAGTTGATAGATGTTCACAGGCCGGGCGTGGTGGCTCAAGCCTGTAATCCCAGCACTTTGGGAGGCTGAGACGGGCGGATCACGAGGTCAGGAGTTCGAGATCATCCTGGCTAACAGGGTGAAACCCCATCTCTACTAAAAAATACAAAAAGCTAGCCGAGCGAGGTGGCGGGCGCCTGTAGTCCCAGCTACTTGGGAGGCTGAGGCAGGAGAATGGCATAAACCCGGGAGGCGGAGCTTGCAGTGAGCTGAGATCCAGCCACTGCACTCCAGCCTGGGCAACAGAGCGAGACTCTCTCAAAAAAAAAAAAAGAGAGATGGAAAATTGAAGCAAAGAAACACAGAGAACACTGAGCTTACCACCACCTACCCACTCTAGGTTTCCAAGCCCATTACAACCCAAGCCCAGGTCAGGGAATTTTAACTCCATTGAGAGAGTAAAGGTTAGATATTAGAAAGCACGGAATTTGTCAGAAGCCTCCACCAAATAAGACTCATCGTATATGAAAGTGACAAGACAATATGGGGAATCTGCTTGAGATTTTATTAAGGCTTATCATAAAGAAAATGTTTCAAGGGTAATAGGAGAAAAAACAAACCTTTTTTTTTCCTGTTTACACTCTATTGAATTGACTCTTCCAATAAGCTGAGTACATGTAAAGTAACTGAGATAAAGTGTATAAATTGTCCAGAACACTGCTAGGCACATGGTACAGCCTCAGTATTTGTCTGTAGTTGGTGGTAGCATTAGAACCGCAGCCTTTCAGAAATATCCCCAACCAGACTTCCAGTATCTACCACATTCCCCTACTTAGTTTGCATATTTCTGTATTTACGTGTCTCTGCCATGGAAATTTCTCTGACATTTCCATGAATATGTTAGTCTGTTTTCACACTGTTGATAAAGACATACCCAAGACTGGGCAATTTACAAAAGAAAGAGGTTTAATGGAATCACAGTTCCACATGGCTGGGAGGCCTCATAATCGTGGTGGAAGGAAGAAAGGCATGTCTCACATTGTGGCAGACAGGAGAAAAGAGCCTTTGCAGAGAAACTTCCCCCTTATAAAACCATCAGATCTCATAAGACTTATTCACTGTCATGAGAACAGCACAGGAAAGACCTGCCTCCATGATTCAATTACCTCCTCCCAGGTCCCTCCCAAACACGTGGGAATTCAAGATGAGATTTGAGTGGGGACACAGCCAAGCCATACCATCCTGCCACAGCCCCTCCAAAATCTCATATGCTCCTATTTCAAAACCAATCATGACTTCCCAACAGTCTCCCAAAGTTTAATTCATTAAAGCATTAACTGAAAAGCCCACAGTCCAAAGTCTCATCCAAGACAAGGCAAGGCCCTTCTGCCTATGAGCCTGTAAAATCAAATGCAAGTTACTTTCTTCCTAGCTACAATGGATGTACAGGCATTGGGTAAATACAGCCATTCCAAATGGGAGAAATTGGCCAAGACAAAGGGGCTACAGGCCCTGTGCAAGTCCAGAATCCAGTGGGGCAGTCAAATCTTTCAGCTCCAAAATGATATTCTTTGAATCAGTGTCTCACATCCAGGTCACGTTGATACAAGAACTGGGCTCTGTCAACCTTGGGCAGCTCCACCCCTGTGGTTTTGCAGAGTATAGACCCCCTCCTGGCTGCTTTCAGGGCCTGGTATTGAGTGTCTGTGGCTTTTCTAGGCACACAGTATAAGCAGTAGGTGAATCTACCATTCTGGGGTCTGTAGGATGGTGGGCCTCTTCTCACAGCTCTACTAGGTGGCACCGCAGTAGGGACTCTGTGTGGGAGCTTCAACTCCACATTTCTCTTCTGCACTGCCTTAGCAGAGGTTCTTCATGAGGGCCCCACACTTGCAGCAAACCTGTCTGGGCATCCAGGCATTTCCATACATTCCCTGAAATCTACGTAGAGGTTCCCAAATCTCAATTCTTGATTTCTGTACACCAACAGGCTCAACACCATGTGGGAGCTGCCAAGGCTTGGGACTTCCAACCTTTGAAGAAGTACCTTGGCCCCTATTAGTCACAGCTGGAGTGACTGGGACACAGAGAACCAAGTCCCTAGACTGTACACAGCAGAGGGACCCTGGGCCCAGCCCATGAAACCATTTTTTTTCTCCTAAACCTCCCAGGCCTGTGATGGGAGGGGCTTTAGCAAAGGTCTCTGACATGCCCTGGAGACATTTTCCCCATCATCTTGGTGACTAACATTCAGCTCCTCATTACTTATGCAAATTTCTGCTACTGGCTTGAATTTCTCCTCAGAAAATGAGATTTTCTTTTCTCTTGCATTGTCAGGCTGCAAATTTTCCAAACCTTTACGCTCTTTCCCTTTTAAAACTGAATGCCTTTAACAGTACCCAAGTCACCTCTTGAATGCTTTGCTGCTTAGAAATTTTTTCCACCAGATACCCCAAATAATAAGTTCAAAGTTCCACAAATCTTTAGGGCAGGAGCAAAATACCACCAGTCTCTTTGCTAAAACACAACAAGAGTCACCTTTGCTCTAGTTCCGAACAAGTTTCTCATTTCCATCTGAGACCACCTCAGCCTGAATTTCATTGTCCATATCATTACCAGCATTTGGGTCAAAGCCATTCAACAAGTCTCTAGTGAGTTCCAAACTTTCCCACATTTTCCCATCTTCTTCTGAGACCTCCAAACTGTTCCAGCCTCTGCCTGCTACCCAGTTTCAAAGTCGCTTCCACACTTTTGGGTGTCTTTTTAGTAGCACCCCACTCCTGGTACCATTTACTGTATTAGTCCATTTTCATGCTGCTGATAAAGACACACCCAAGACTGATCAATTTACAAAAGAAAGAGGTTTAATGGACTCACAGTTCTGCATGGCTGGTGAGGCCTCACAATTATGGCAGAAGGTGAAAGGCGTGTCTCACATGGCAGCAGACAAGAGAAGAGGGCGTATGCAGGAAACTCTGCCTTATAAAACCATCAGATCTCATGAGATTTACTCACTATCACAAGAATAGCACAGGAAAGATCTGCCCCTGTGATTCAATTACTTCCCACCAGGTCCCTCCCACAACACATGGAAATTCAAGATGAGATTTGAGTAGGGACGTAGTCAAACCATATCAATTAGTTTGCCCCAAGTATATACTATAGATTTCTCTTTCTTCACATTTTTATGATTCCTAGTGATAATGATGATTTTCAAGTTAGCCAAAATTACTGATGACCTATTAAAATACCAGGCATTCTTCTAAGTACGTGCCTTTCATGCATTATTTTATTTATTCCTCAACGCAACCCTGAGAGGTAATTGCAGAAGGTGAAAATGGGGCTTTCTGTGGAATTTGCCCAAGATCACTCAGCTTGTGTCAGAT
Source organism: Colobus angolensis palliatus (assembly GCF_000951035.1). Classification (NCBI taxonomy): domain Eukaryota; kingdom Metazoa; phylum Chordata; class Mammalia; order Primates; family Cercopithecidae; genus Colobus; species Colobus angolensis. The sequence continues at coordinate 7,564,428 of NW_012121265.1, forward strand.
GTGGTGTTGGAACACGGCACTAAATAACAAGCCAAAGAAACTAGCTGGGGCTGCCCTCATGTCCTGAGGGGAATCACATACACAGTAGAACATGTGTTCATCCTTTACTGCATGCCTTGTCTGGATACGTTTTTTCTGTGTGAAATTAGGACAGTTAATGCAGTTCCCTTCACTGTGTTCATTGCACAGAAGATATGGTTTGTAATCCCATCACATATCTGCAAGATGAAAACCAGCTTTCTTGGTTCAGCAGGTAAAATCAATGCTTCAAATAGAAAACTTTAAACCTCAATTATTGAATGCAATGGTCCAAACACAAACTCTGGTTGTCCAGGCAAAAATATCAGCAAAAATCCCTTTGTCTGTTTCTAATTAAGCCTATTTCCAGATCCTCTGCCTTAGTCATCCCACTTGGACAAGTGTTCATGTAATGAATCAGCAGGGAGCATCTGGATGCTTTTGCTTTGATCAAAATGCTCTATGGTCTTACATTCCCAGAGGCAGTTCAGGACTATATGACTGATGGCCACCAGGTTGTTAACTTCTACAGTTGATTAGATCCTATGGCTTAGCTGTTGGTAAATGCAGGGCTTGATATATCTCAACACACCTTACATATTATGATTCCTAGTGATAATAATGATGATTTTCAAGATAGCCAAAATTATTGATGACTTATTAAATTACCAGGCATCCTTCTAAGTTGTATGTACCCATCTTCCTACAACGTCACTGCTGCATCTTTGCAACTAGTGACATCTGAATTAATGAGGTGCTACTCAAGTGCACAAACTCCCCCAAATAATGACAAAGTACATGGAGAAATATTTCCATGGCTCTAACTAGGGTACCAGTTTTTTCTTGCTTACAGTGCTGCATTCTACTCAGCTGATTAAAAGGACTTCTGTTATGATTTGGCCAGTTGTAGGTATGTGGAATTTTATTAGCACTTCATTTGCAACTAAAGTGCTTCCCTGGAATGCAGGTGCACTAATATATACAACATGCACATCCTCAGGGAGAACATGAATAACAATTCAGATTTTTATTTGATTATTATTTATAGATTGGCTCACATTGTTAGGGAAATGCTGGATCACAGTCTGATTTGAAACTGTTCTGCCAGTGTATGGGATTTTATATCTTTTCTGATCCTTTCTTTGGCCAAGGGCATGGAGATAAGATTTGTTTTCATGAACTACTGCTTGTCATCCCTTTCTCCCTGAAATTAGAATACACGCAAAGCAGTAGAAAGAAGCTGGGCAATATATATCTGTAGAAATGGCTGCAAAACTGGGGATAATGCAGCTTTGCCTTTACCTTGGCTTCCATGCACAGTGCCATGGTGATTAGAGACTGGGAAATGGCAAGTCCTGTAGAAATGACCTCTGCTATATTTCCCCCAAACTGGGGATAATGTAGCTTTGCCTTTACCTTGACTTCCGGGCACAGTGCCATGGTGATTAGGGACAGGGAAATTGCAAATCCTCTAGAAATGACCTCTGCTATGTTTCCTGTTACCCAAACCTATGTGTTCAGAACACAAGTACATTTCAGGGAAAACAAATGGGGACTTGTTCTCTGGATTTCAGCGAGCCTGACTCCTTTAAAAATTCCTTTTAGATCTAGCTGTCCTGAATATTTCATGGTTGTATATATTTAATTAATTTCCATGCCTTTCTGGCATCATTTTTAATGTGCTCATGATATTTTTTTTGTTAGGCAACTCTTGGTTAATGACGTCAGTGGTAGACTCAAGGCATGCTGGATGGCCACGTTGGAATTGGCTGAATAATGAGCTATACTGTTCACTAAGCCCCCTACACTGTGAGACACAGAGGTAGGCCCTTAAGCATGTTACCTCTGTTCCTATTGGAGGCAGGCCAGATGTGTATAATCATCCACAATTTATTGAGGAAGAAACTGAGACTCAGCTACTCTTGTAAATTGCTTTAGCAAAGTCATACAGCGGCTAACTGGCAGAGCTAGGATTCCAAATCAAATGTGACCCTCTAAGTCCCAGCCCAGCATTGTCACCTGTTAGACCCCACAAAGGCTTTTGAACCACAGAACCTCACTTTTTTCAAAGGTACAAGTGAGAAAATAATACCTCTGCTGTTTAATTTCCTGTGACAACACAGAAAACAATTGAAATAATACATGAGAAAATGCTTTCTAAGCCTTCTAGAGCTACAAATAGGAGCGGCATTACTGTAATGAAGCAGATTAGGTACATATAATACCCAAACAGTCTAGAATCTGGAATCCTTATGGCTTGCCAAAGCAGGTAGACCACAAGGAGCTATAGCCTGGAAGCTAAAGACTATGTCTCCCTCCACGTATAATCCTGCCTATCTCCTGACTTGAAATAAAATTTTTTTCTTGCCGTGATTTCATGCATAGTGATTGAAGATTAAATTTTTGTGGTTAATGTTGCCAATTGTTTTGGTGACTTTATGACTCATTCTCTCCAGGTCTCTCTCTCCATGTATACAAATAAAACTTTTAAAACATTCCATTTGTGCAAATGGATCAAGTTCTCCTTCACATTTTTGTATTTAAAGGTAAAATACATTTAAAGTATTTTCCAGATCAGGGGTTTAAGTCTCATCACCCCCAAACAATTGTCATAAGCGGCTCACAATTTTCAGACTATTACTATTCAGAAGAGCGCTGTCACTGCCCACCCCTGACTCCATCAGAATCCATAAAACATGAGCAGGCTGCATAATTCCCTCCTTAACTCTATCACCTCTTTAATCACATTTATTTTTAACACATTCATCAGGACACCAAGAGAACTCTGGGTATTTCTTTAGCCTTTGATTTGCACATTAAGCTTTCTGGCTTTTGAATTTTTGAAGTAAGTGGTAATTCTGGGGGAAGTATTAAGGGAGAGGAACCGACATGGCTTCACGTAGACACTCCTTGTTGGATTTCTGAGTCTGCTACTGTCCGTGGTCCCCTGAAACTTACAACTGGTGATGATCAATACTTAGGAAGACAACTCAGGATAGGCGTCAACTGTGGCATATTTGAGAACAGCCTACTGCTTGGGAGAGAATGAGATTCGTCACCCCACCTGCTGTCACCTTGTGCCAGTCCTGCTGTCCCCCCACCCTACATGGACCGTCGTGGTGTGGCTCTTCCCTGGCTTATCAAGAAAAACTAAATGTGACAAGCAAGCAAAATGTACAATGGAAAGGCAGGTATAATTCTAATATAGGAGAATATTTTAGAATACTAATATTTAGAAAGATGCCAATATATTTGAAAATTAATATGAAGTAAACCATTTCTGAAATGAAATTAATTACCAAATCAAGAAAAAAATAGAAAACTTTAGACAACCTATAAATATTAATAACATTTGTATGAAGGGGGACTCCAAAACTCCTCTTCAGAGTTTATGTGCAGCACCGTTATTCAAAGAGCGTGGGTACCAGAAAACTTATACTGCATGGGTGGGCCCATTTCCTAAGGAACTGACATTCTCAGAGACAGGCTGGATGGTATGCCTGCCCTGATATGAAAGGCAAAACATTAGTTTTATATCTAATGTGAAAGGTAAAACATTAGTCTCTGTGTAAAGCTGGGAGTCTCAGCATCAATAATAATTATAGCAGTAATGACCACTGTGACCATAATGAATGTCAATTATTGAGCACTTGCTGTGATTCAGGCACTTTACATACATTATGTCATTCCATTTATTGCACATATTAAGCCTGTGAACTAGGTAATATTATCCCGATTTTATAAATGGAGACCTAACACTGAAAGAGATGACAGGATCTGCTGAAGGTCGTCTTGCGAGTGATTGGTAAATCTAGGCCCAGGTCTAACCAAATTGGAGTGTTTTGCTAAGTGATCTGATTTAGGAGCACTTCTCTTCAAGATGCAAGAAGGCAGAAGAGAATATAAAAAAAAAAAAAAAGCTATGATTTGGGGCAGCTGAAAGGAAACGCATTTAATCTATTTCTGTGACTGAGAATTTTTTCTATTAGTTTAACTGAGGATTGTTACATAACATTGCTGCTATACCTGAAATGTAATTTCATTTAAATGTGATTACAGTGACCTTTTGCAGAGGACATTGAGTAAAATTAAGCCTTTTTTCTTTATAGTGTGCAATTCATATAGTCTTTATTGCTTTTTTCTAGGATTTTGTCTCTAGGCTTTTACAGTCCACACTTGGATTACACATTCCTAAATGCTCGAGTGAAAATACTTAACTGACTAATACTTAATTAGTTAATTATTATTGTGTGCATAAATAGAGGGGCTGTAAACTCTCCATCACTGCTTCCCCGGGGCCTCCCACTGAGCCTGGAACATAGTAGGTGCACAGCAAATGTGGAGTGAGAGCTTGAAATACCCGGCATGGTGCTGAGCTCCATAAATATCAGTTGACATGTCTTCTCCTGACACACACACACACACAAAAAACAAGTTCAAAACACAAGTAAAACATGATTTATGATTTATTTCCCCAAGAGAGATATCCACCCATCTCTGTACCATTGCCTGGTTTGTTTGCTTCAAAGATAGAGCCATCTACAGAGGGTGAAGACAAGCCCAATGTTGTAATTGAGGGACCTAGGGAATTGGCTGGGAGCAATTCAAATAGGAAATGAGGTTCAATGTTGCCTGCACCACGAAGATAAAAGAGAGTGAAGGCACTGTTGATTACTTCCAGCATTTTAAAAAACTTTTTAAATATATTTTTGAGATGGAGTCTTGCTCTGTTGCCCAGGGTGGAGTGCAGTGGCGCAGTCTCAGCTCACTGCAACCTCTGCCTCCCAGGTTCAAGCAATTCCCTGTCTCAGCCTCCCAAGTAGCTGGGATTGCAGGTGCCCGCCACCATGCCCTGCTAATTTTTGTATTTTCAGTAGAGACTGGCTTTCACTATCTTGGCCAGGCTGGTCTTGAACTCCTGACCTCATGATCCACCAGCCTCAGTCTCCCAAAGTGTTGGGATTACAGGCGTGAGCCACCACACTCATCCAGAAAACATTTTTAATGGTTTCACATACCACTAGATTGCAAACTTCTTAAATATAGTGATTGTGCAGCTAATGCAACACCTTGCCTTAAGAATGCACTGAGTAAATGTCTGTCCAAATGAAATGGAACATCCACCCAGTATTTTTGGAGCATTAGATTAATTTGGGGCTGGACTGGTCTCTTCCATGGTCACTGTCATTGTGGATGCTGTTGCACAGTAAGGAGCTAATTGGCTGATGTGTATGACAATTGGTTGCAAATGCTGAAAGGCAGAAATTGTGGATGGAAGGAAGATTTGAACAAAAGGTTTGTAAACCAAAGATAGTAGGGAAGTTTGAGTAGATAAGTCCAACAAGAACTCTAAGCTGCTAAGCCTCCTGCATTCTGGAATGGAAATCTCCCAATTTAGTTTTCTGTTCCTCTCCCCTTCTACTGTCTAATTGACTTTCTTTTCCCTCCAGGGCACTATGGAGCCTAATGAGCTGTTAAATATTTTGAGATTCTTAGAAAAATAATCATAGCACTTCTAATGCCTTTCTTTTTATTCAGAGAGGATGACAGTGTTATACATGAGACTATGCATGCATAAAAATGGGATGCAGTAATAAAATAGGAAGAAAGAATGGAAGTTGGAAGAAACAGTTAGAAGCCATCTCTTAGGAAAAGATTCACTTCTTTTAAAACAAAGCTGGATGGAAGTACTGATTGTGAAAAACTACATTTCAGAGATCCTGAGTTATTTACTAGATAGCATAAGTTTACTTTGTTCATCTTATGAAGTACTCCTACTCCTCTTCAGACACACACACACACACACACACACACACACACATACACGCACACACGCCACCCTAACCCAGGCCAGATGAAATCTCTCAAAGACTCTAAGTACTACAAAGACAGTTGTGTGTGCCGTGTGTGCCATGTGTTATAGAAATGAAAAGAATACTAAGTGACAAATTATAAAATGTAAATTTTCAAAATTTTACCAAATATAAGTGTAAGCCAATATTAAAATATCTTCCTAGCCTTTCTTAACTTTTTCTATTTTTGGTACTCCTGCTTTTCTAGTGCACTAAACCAGTGTTCACTTTGCCTATTGGATATCCCTCGAGTAATATACTCTCTTCTGCATTCTTCACCCCACTTTTCTCCTTTACTTATAAAGTAATCCACACAAGTAGCCCATTTCCTTTATTTACTGATAGGTCCATTTCTTTTCTCTATGCCTCATTCTATTTTCCTCTCATGTCTGAAGAAAAACTGAAGATTCTATTTCAAAAGACAGATGAACTTGGTGCCCTAAGAGTTACATTATTTCCTTATTTGTGTGACATGTTTTATACCTTCAGTCTAAAACTCTTCTAGAATAGCAAAGATAAGTACCTCTTTTTCAGTTGAGATTTTTTTTTTTTCTTTTTGGAGCATGCTTCATATATACAGAGTCCATTTTATTTTTTTGAGCTTATATGCATTTATGTGACTGAGACAGATTTGGTTTTAGATAATCACCATCTAATAAAGTTCTATGCCATTACGTGTGAAGGATGGGCAAGTGCTGGTACTACATTAGTAGGTTTTTAATTGTGGAAAAAGTGAAATCTTGTCAGTTGCAGCTAGATAAGTGTTAACAGAAAAATGTCTTACACTAACTGGTCCATTGGAGAAATGGCAAATTTTCTACTCTGCCTCCACTGCCCAAAACAGGGAAGTCCTTCTCTGTCTCAGTGGGGCAGCTTTCTAAAGTAAAGTGAAATACTTGGCCACCTCTCCCCGAAGGTAACCCCAACTCCTCAATGTGGTCAAGAACAGCTTGTGTAAGCTCAGTGGTCTACTGAGATGAAAGTCCTTTGTATTCCCACTGAAAATTAAGTGTCCTTATGTCAATCCAGTGAAAAGCAGGCACCAAGACTAAATGAAAGTCATGAGGATTTTATTAAGAGAAATATTTGTGTGAAAGGAGGTCAGTAGGGAATTGGAGAAGGTTGAAGAGCCACCTGCCATGCAAATCAGACCCCAAGTAAGGGAGAGGGGAGAGAAAATTGGACGAATGTGTCTTAGACTGCTCTGCATTCTAAGCCAGTAGGGAGTCATTCAGCCAATATTGGGCAACAAACAAATCCTTTGCTGCAGGAATGGGTCTGCCTTCACATCCTGCTTATGGGTTTAGCATGGCCTCAGCACAAATGCTATGATGATTTCAAAGTGAAACATCTGAGGTGCCTGGAGATTGCACTCTCTGTAGTAAGAGGTCCTTGAGACATATTTACGTGACCTCCACAATCCATGCCTTGGACTTGTCCATGCAGGTGCAGGGAGCAACTCCTCCACTGGGCTTTCTTCCTCCTGATGGAACAGATGAAGGAGGTTAGTGGGATGATTTACAGATGCCCTGGCTGCTGTTGACCTTAGTGCCACAACTGGTAAGTACCCTCTTCCTCATCCATTATCCATTCTAAATCCCTCTCATCCTAAGCTGTTACCTTGATGGGTCATGGTAGCCTATCTGGTAGTGTGATCCAGATCTTTGTGTCTGAACAACATGAAAAGTTGATTTTCATACCCTTCTCACTAGGGATGTTGCACCTATCTGTTCACAGTTAATAGGCAGTGCCAGGAGGTGGTTCCATAGATCGCTTGGGTTCCCCATGTATCCTCCCTGTCTGCATTGTGTAAAAGCAGCTCTACCCTCCTGCTGGTTGAGGACAATTACATATCAGTATGGTAATTCTTCTTTTCACCTGCAATCCCAGGGTAAAGGGTGGAAAGTGACCTGGTGACAGCCATAACTTGTACTTCAATGGTGACTTTGCTGTGTCCCCTCTGTAGAATGTGTCACCTACAGGACCAAGATCTGCAATCCTGCAGAGGCTAGGGTTTCAGGGACAGGAAACACATTGGGAGTGATATGTGGAGACACTCCTGTTTCCATCCCTTGGTTCCTGCACTCGTGTATCCTTATTGGAAATGGTGCCTTACAACGTCTCTGTAAATGTACTGCCTCCTGAAGGATGTATCCCATTCTTTCAGAATATTTCCTGCAAGCTGGCATTTCAGCTGCCAGATTGTCTCACAGATAAGGAGCATGAGATATTATCCTCTACATTCTGTCTCTTGTTGGCTGTGAATGGCTCGTAAGAGCTTTAACTCCCTTCATTTACAGCCTTTGATAGGCAGAAAAAGGCTTCAAGCAGAGTGACACCTGTCCTTGAGATAAGAAGCCATCGGTCTTTGTGGGAATTGTCCACCAAAGCTGCAGTTGACATTTAGGGTAGACAAACAAGTATTTCACTGGCTTTTGGCATTGCCCCTTAGTTTCCTGACAATCCCTGCTAACTTCTGAGCATCTTCCTGTAAAAAGGAAAAAAAAAGTATGATGTGACTTCATATTGCTTGCCTTTAAAAAATATGCTTAATTTTCCAATTGGATTTCTCCTTATGTCAGCTTCCAAGTCATTTAACACCTCCCTCTCTTACCAGCACTCTAGAATTAAGCATCAAAGATTCGTAATTATTTTTTATTAGCAGATATAGCTAGCCTAAAATTTTATAGGTTTTCCTTTGTCACAGACACCTCCCTTACAAAGGGAAATTAATTTAAATTCTAAAACACATGTAAGTGAAGCATAATTTACTTTTGAAACAACTACAAAATGACTATCATGTGGGTTCCAAGTGCTACTGTCTGCCTCACTCTGGGCATTGAGTTGTGAGTCATTCAAGGTGTGTCTCTGATCACAGGGGAAGGGAAAGGGAGAAAGTGAGCAGGCAAATACATCCTCAGTGATGTTAATCTCAGGGTGTGAACATTTCTTGTCCAATATATGCATAAATTCCTGGGGATTTCCTCACACAAAGAATTGTATGTCCAATGATACTTGGTGACCTATCAGGCACAGTTGTAAGGGACTATGATTTAGAAAAAGGGGCATTTCTGTTTTGTCCTTCACAACTGATCCCTTTTCCAAGCCTAAAATCGAGCTGAATCAGTAGGTTAAAGAAAACGCACATCCCTTGTAAAGTCAGATGCCCCATTGGCTTGGTTTATTTCCCAAAGGAGAAAATGGGTAATTTAAATAATGTGGCTTAACTTGTCTTATACATGCCCTTATATCGTCAGTGATTTTAGATTCTAAAACAATGGATACAGAGTGCAGGCTCTGAAAACCTGAGGTTCAAGTCTGTCTCATTGTGGAAGCCTAGGGTCCACTTACTAGATGAAAGCAATAGAAAGGGAGGTGCTTTCAGCTCTCATATTTTAAGAAACCAAGGGACAAGATCCCTAGTTCTGCTTTCAGGAAATTTTTATTGTGATATAAATTGAAAAACAGAGCACCTTTCTCCCCTGGATTCTAGGAATTGGGTCTACATTCCTCTAGAAAGTTGACAAATTATTTCTCTGTCCTTTTTCCTGCCTGAATTATCAAGTATAGTGACATGAGCCCAGTCTCTGGATCACCCAATGACTTAAGAGTTGCCATTTAGAATGGGAGGCAAATACTAAAGGCTCACTCTACTAACATTTTAAATCTGATCTGCTACTTATTTTTGTGAGTTATATGTAGTATATTGATAATCACAGATTATACATGTATTGCTTACTAGGTGATCAAGATAGATAGATAGACAGACAGTAGATAGGCAGATACTCATTTAATTCTTATAAACACCTATGGGATGCTATTTTGTTCCTAAGTTATCACTGAAAATACTGAAGCATGAAGTAGTTAAGTAATTTGCCTGAGGTCATGTAACAATTGTCTTACACAGCCAGCAGCTGGGAGGGGAACCACCAAGTTCCGATGTCACTGTCTGTGCCCTTAACTACTATACCACACTGCCCTTTCTCTGTTAGAAACTATAAGGGTTGAAACTGCCCCTTTTCTGTTAGAAATCACAGGCTATATTACACATGGTCAACATTTGTAATCTACCTATTATCTAGTCAGAAGATAAATTATCTACATTTACAAATTAGTAAAGTCAGAATCCAAATGGTCAGGAGCTTTCAGTTTGCTTACCAGTTCCAGCTGAATGGCGGTGGCCATTTAGAGGGTGTGTGGAGAACTACTTTTGGAGACAGTAGGAAATAGTGTGACCAACCCTCTCAGAGCCCTGTCCACATCTCCTTAGCACCCAGTGGTTCAGCATTTGCTGACTCTGGAACTTCCAACTGCAAACACCTTTGCTTAGGGACTTTCAGTGTCCTCTGGAACTCTCTTCATTAGTGTGCATAGAGCAGGCAGAAAGTGCCTGGCTCCTAATGCTCCTGGGAACAGTCAAAGACTGGATGGAGTTGGTGGGAAAATATTCCAGGCTTCATGCCCTTGTGGAGGGGAGCTCTGAGGCATGCTCTGTATGCTCTGCACAGGTCCCTGGCAGGCCTGAGCCCCACCTGCCTATGGAATTAACCTACTCACTAATGTGCCAAGCACTGGTTTCTTTCTAGTCCTTGTCTTGCTTCCCCATTCACTTACCACAGCTTCCTGGTAAGTCAAATCCATTTCTTAAACTCAGTTCTTCACCTCAGTGTCTGTTTCTGGGGCACCTAACCTAAGACAAATGCCATGAACGATTAGTGATGCCTAGTAGGGGCACAAAACAGGGAAGTGGCTATTTGCCTATCAGGTGTTTGGCAACCTTGAATTACGTGGCAAGTATATAAGACTTAGTGCATGACTATAGAACATTAGGCTGTTATGTGTGAAATTAGGGAATAAGAGCTACCTCACAGGCTTTAGGAAAGATTTACATGATTCTCTTGCTTGTAGTTTTCTTTCAACAATAACAGATTGTGTTGATAAGTAAAGTTACTGAGAAAGTAGATTGATGCATCTGTCCAAGGATTGGCCTGCAGAAAATCATTTCCCTAATTCCTCAAGGATTCAGGAAGGGCTGGGCCAATTCTGGCAGATCCCATTCCTCAGGCCTTCAGGAATGGTTATTACCATCATGAGATGGATAGAACAAATAGGGGTGGATTAAATTATAACATGTGCCCCAAGTCATTCTAAATATGAAAGTACTTTTCAAAACCTGAAGGATGTCGGTAGCATACTATTGGCAAAATGCTGAAGTCTCCTGATTCAATCCAGTGACAGGTGGAGAAGCAACACACAAAAAAGGTATCAGAGAATGGAGAGGGCTCTGGAAACAAACAAAAGAGAATCAGAGAGACCTAGTTATTTAGGCTCACTAGGCCTCAGTTTGTCCATCTATAAATAGAGATAATAATGGAATTCCCAAGGTTGTGGCAAGAATAAATGTAATGCAGTGCCAGACACGTGATGTTCACTCAATGTATGCAAACTGTATTGTTATTAATAATATTGTTACTATTTGGCTTAAGCTACCTAAATTAGCCTTATATCATCCATAAGATTATACTGTAGTTTATTATGTAATTACATTGGTTAGTTGAAATGACATTTGTTGGTTGAAATGGATCGCTGTAGTCTTTTCATCATGTTCAAGGGTGCCAGAGTTCAACAGTTGGGACCTGTTTCAAGGAAGGAGTGGCCATTTGTGTCAAATATTGCTGAAAGGTGAATGAAATTCTATTAACTGTAATGCAGGATTTAATATATAGTAATCCAGTTGTGTTTCCCCTAATAAAGGACTGTTGCTAAAAGTCTATGCAATTCTTGCTGCTGCTGAAAGACAACATCTTTTGGTGAGGAATATGTGAGGTTCTGTTTTACAGGAAGTTGGCAGGGCACACTCATCCTCATGAGCTACTGGAAATCAATTACATTTGGTCTTCACTGTGGAATTTGAGTAGTGCCTGTGGTTAAAATGGCTGCTTTGGGAAAAGAGGCTAATGTTTGTCCTGTCGTTTCCTGGAACTCACTGGCTTAAAGTGGTTTTGTGGAAGCAAATAAGATGAAAGAACCTCAGGAGGAGGCTGGAGTTTTTGATGGTCTGTGAAGGCCAATGTGGTCCCCTGCTTTCCAGGATTAGGACAGCTCAACTCCTGAAATTATGAAGGGAAATCTTTGTGGCAAGATCATCTTCCACTCTGTAGAGTCAGCTGCCTCTGGAGAGCCTGGTGTTTGTAACATGGGGCTGTGACAGCTCTCAAAGTATTGCAGTTTAGGGGAATTTCTTGCATGAAATACTGTACAATGGCCTTCACTGGTTTTATGTTTTATGACACTTCTATAACTATATTCATTTTTCTTGTGTTTTAAAAATTATAGTATAATTTTCCCTCTACACGCATACACACACACAACCTTTTTATAAAATATAAATGTTTGGAAAAGAAGAGAAAAAATGCTCATAATCCCACCATTGAACCCGGTATTTATTTTCCATGTTCACTAGATGTATTTATATACCTTTTTACAAAGTTGTCATAATTGAAGTGTATTTTTATATCCTTTTGGTTGAACATTTTATCATAAGAATTTTTTATAAAAATTTTTCACGTTCCTAGACAGATTGTGTAGTTCTTACTTATATTATATTCCATGAAGTGATGTCACCACAGTTTTCTGCACCATCCCACTACTGTTGGATGCTTCCAACAAATTACTTCCAACTTGCTCATTATTGTGAATATTACAGCAATAGGCATTTTTTTCTATGTGACTTTTTTGAGCCTTTGGACTCTTTTCTTGGGCAAGATCCCATTAGTCGGACTGTAACAGCAGAATGTATTTATATAGGAGTTAAGAAGAAATCATGTAGGCAGATAGCGTACACAAGTCCTCAGCAAGGCTTTTCTTTTTAATGAAAAGCAGCCCCAAATCATTTTCCAACAAAGAGCAGCCTATAAAGTTGAGCTACAGATACAGACAAGCAAGCTGGGAGCTTGCATGGGTGAATGCTGGCAAGAACTAAGGTCTAGATATGTTCAAGATGGTAGCTCAATCTTCCTTTCTCTGACATGTACTGTAAGGAACAGACAAGATGGTGATGATCAGCTGGAAAGCCCAGTTGCATAATAAGACTAAAGTGGGGTGGCCAGACTTCCCCTTGCACTATGTAAACATCATACCTGATCAAACCAATCTCTGGGTCTATGTAAATTAGACACTGCCTCCTCAAACTGGACTATAAAATCTGGCACATTCACCACCAGCCAGTCCTTTCTGCTCGGAGACCCCTTTCTCTACAAGGAAAGCTGTTTCTCCTTCTCTTCTCCTTTGCCTATTAAACCTCTGCTCCTAAACTCCTCATGTGTGTCTGTGTCCTAAATTTTCCTGGTGCATGACAATGAACCCCAGGATATATACCCCAGACAACATAGCCACTTCAGTGTGACTCTTTAGAGGATACAGTAGGAGATGGAGCAGGTGTGTAAGTGAAGGAAACTGAGAAGCAGCAGCCACAAGGGAGGGCAGCCTGAGAGTTTTGGTGTCCCCAAAGTTGAGTCATGAATGTTACTAACAGTGCTTCGTTGTTTGTGTCAAATGCTGCTGAAAGGTGAATAAAGCAAAGGCAGGAAATTGATCATTGGGAATTCCAGGCACTGTGGTAAGCACCTAGATGACCACAGATAGCCACAAGTCCTACTTTCCTAGAACTGAATGTCTAGTGGGAGAAACATGAGCTTACCACCACATGGTTAGTGTTTAATTATAATAGGAGACAGTTGCTCTGATGGAAAGGAATATAGTTCTATGAGAATACAGGTTATTTCTGACTTAAAATGGTTGACCTACAGTTTTTGACTTTACAATGGTGCAAAAGCAATACCCATTCAATAGAAACTATACTTACAATTTTCATCTTTTCCTGAACTGGCAATATGCAGTACCATAGTCTCAATGCTGGGCAGTGGCAGTGAGACATTGTGTTTTCCGTTTTGTATAGTATTCAATGAATTACATGAGATATTCATAAATTGGCTTTGTCACTCACTCCCGTAATTCAAGCACTTTGGGAGGCCCAGGCAGGCGGATCACAAGGTCAGGAGATCGAGACCATCCTGGCTAACATGGTGAAACTCAGTCTGTACTAAAAATACAAAAAAAAAAAAAAAATTAGGCAGGTGTGGTGGTAGGCGCCTGTAGTCTCAGCTACTCGGGAGGCTGAGATAGGAGAATGGCATGAACCCAGGAGGTGGAGCTTGCAGTGAGCCGAGATTGTGCCACTGCACTCCAGCCTGGGCAACAGAGTGAGTGTGTCTCAAAAAAAAACAAAAAAAAAGGCTTTGTCTTTGATGATTTTGCCAAACTTCAGGCTAACATAAGTGTTCTAAACATGTTTGAGGTAGGCTTGGCTATTATGTTCAGTAGGCTAGGTGTATTAAATGCATTTTTGACTTAGGATATCTTCAAGTTATAGTGTATTTAACCATGACATTTTCAAATTACAATGTATTTAACTCCATCATAAGTCAAGGGGCATCTGTAAAATAAAGAAGAAGCTGACATAGAGTTGGAATGCAAACAACATGGTAGGCATATGAGACAGCATACACAAAGGCCCTGGGAAGAGAGAGTTTGACACACTGGAGACCTGAAGATCAGTGAGCCTGGAGCCTAGACAGGGAGAGGAGAACTACAGTGGTGAGACTGAGTGGTAGGTGGGGCCCAGATCACACATAGCCTCACAATCCATTTTAAAGAGTTCAACATTACTTTAGGGAGGGATGTCATCAGACATGTATTTTGAAAAGCTCACTCTGGCCAAAGTGTGAAAGGTGAATTGAAGGTGTGCTTGAGACATTTTGGTTTTTCATGAACAATCAAAGAAGACAAGGTGTAAAATTGGTGATGGTGGAAATTGCTATAATATCTTCCAAAATATTTTCTCATAAAGACTAAATAATAGTTGCTGAGGCCACAGTTTTTTTAAATAACGCCCTAGTGATCATGCAGTTGATGTTACTGAAAAGCATATAAGAACTGTGTATAGAGTAATTCCTTCATGGAGAAAGTGTCACGTATGCACAAAAAAATTTTAGTTTCATCTCAGACTCTAAAGCAACAATCACAGCTCTTTACCAGCAATTTGCAGCATGTAGAGTTGTTGAAGACAGAATTTTTTCTGACTTTGAGTTTCTTTTTAAATTTATTTATAAATAAACCTTTATTTTGGGTTTGGGAGTATATGTTAGGGTTTGTTACATAGACAGACTCATGTTACAGGGGTTGGTTATACAGATTATTTCATCAAGATATTTCAAAAGATAACCCAATAGTTATCTTTTCTGCTCCTCTCCCTTCTCCCACCTTCCACCGTCAAGTAGACCCCAGTGTCCATTGTTCCTTTCTTTATGTCTATGAGTTCTCATCATTTTGCTCCCACTTACAAGAGAGAACATGCAGTATTTAGTTTTCTGTTCCTGTATTAGTTTGCTAAGGATGATAACCACCAGTTCCATCCATATTCCCACAAAAGACATGATCTCATTCCCTTTTATGGCTGCCTAGTATTCTATGGTGTATATGTACCATATTTTCTTTATCCAATATGTCATTGATGAGTATTTAGGTTGATTTCATGGCTTTGTTATTGTGAATAGTGCTGCAGTGAACATTCCCATGCGTGTGTCTTTATGGTAGAATATATTTCTCTGGGTATATACTCAGTAATGGGATGGCTGGGTTGAATGGTAGTTCTGCTTTTAGCTCTCTAAGGAATCGCCATACTGCTTTGACAACGGTTGAACTATTTGCCCTCCCAACAACAGTGTATAAGTGTTCCATTTTTCTTCACAACCTTACCAGCATCTGTTATTTTTTGGCTTTTTCATTATAGCCATTTTGACTGGTGTGAGATGGTATCTCATTGTGGTTTTGATTTGCATTTCTCTAACGATAAGTGATATTGAGCTTTTTCTCACATGCTTTTGGCCTCA
This sequence comes from Colobus angolensis palliatus, assembly GCF_000951035.1. Taxonomy (NCBI): domain Eukaryota; kingdom Metazoa; phylum Chordata; class Mammalia; order Primates; family Cercopithecidae; genus Colobus; species Colobus angolensis. The sequence goes on from NW_012121265.1 coordinate 7,580,248, forward strand.
TGTATGTCTTCTTTTGAAAAGTGTCTGTTCATGTCCTTTGCCCACTTTTTAATGGAGTTATTTTTCTCTTATAATTTTGTCTAAGTTACTTATAAATGTTCTATATCAGACTTTTGTCATATGTATAGTTTGTAAATATTTTATTCCCATTCCATAGGTTGTCTGTTTACTCTGTTGATAGTTTATTTTTCTTTGCAGAAGCTCTTAAGTTTAATTACATACCACATGTCAATTTCTGTTTTGTTGCAATTGTTTTTGGGGTCTCACGAAATCTTTGCCCATTTCTATGTTCAGGATGGTATTGCCTAGATTGTCTTCTAGGGTGTTTATAGTTTTGTGTCTTAAATTTAAGTATTTAATCCATCTTTACTTGATTTTTGATATTGTGAGGACAGGTTCCAGCTTCAGCCTTCTGCATATGGCTAGCCAGTTATCTCAGCTCCATTTATTGAAAATAGGGAGGCTTTTCCCCCATTGCTTGTTTTTGTCAGCTTTGTCAAAGATCAGATGCTCATAGGTGTGAGAGCTTAAATTCCAGAGATTTGATAATATAAATTTTATCTAAACTTTCTCAATTGTAATTTGCTGGCCATGAGGAAACAGTCAGACTGAAATGATGAGGAGTGTTGAGGGTGTTCTCAAGGAGACTGAGAGATGTGGTTGAAAACCTTGACTTTTCACATTTTATCACTTAATATTTCACTTGACATTCAACAAGAGCAAATCCAGCTGAAATATTAGTACTTGAGGATAGTAGTCAGAACTTTATCTGTTGCAAATAACTCAAATTGACTTAAATGAAAATGAATTTTTTTTTGTTACAAAACAGGAAAGTCTTGAAGCAAGCCAGTTTTACTTTCAGGTACATTCAGGAGCACAAATAATTTTACTCATACCCAGCCCTTCTCTCAACTCTGTTCTCAGGTGCTCTTGCCACATAATGTCCCCTCGATGTCCCAACTTTGTGTCATACCAGTTTAGCGGCCCCATCAGAAAGAGCACCTCTTTTTGTGAATCATGCCTGAAGTCCTAGGAGTGACCTCTACTCCCCTAGTTGAGACAGCAAACCCATTCATGAACCAATCATTGAGGCTAGAGAGGAGTGAAATGCCCGGGAGCCAGAAATGGTGCCAATTCCTCAAAACCACAAGATCTGTGATCAGGAGGCCATGATCTCCAAAGAAAAAGTTCATTAATGCTTGGCCTGCAAAAAAGGCAGATGTCCACTATAGGAGTTGATGAAGTTCCCCTTCAGTGATTCTCAGAGTCTTAAGATTTATAATCAGCAAGTATGTGCTTGAAGGCCCTTCTATGTGTTTCTTTTCATCTCTCCTTTTAAAGGAATTAATTGACGTATTCATTCATTCATTTATACTCACTTTTGTCCATAAAATACTACAATAATTAATAAGGGCATATACCACATGTAAAGTGGTATAAATTAAAGATTGGGTTAAAGAAGAAAGATAAGATAGTAAAATGAAATCTAGTGACACTTAAATGTCTTAGGCTACAAATTTAGCTGTGGTCCTTTGGAGGTCTGAGAGGTAGGATTTGTCAGTTTCTCCACTGACAGGGATCATTATTTTAAAATGATTCCCTTGATCTAAAGCATTTCTGGAAACCAGAATAGCCAGGAATTTCTCTTGCAGGATGTGATGGCCAATCTCCTCAAGAGCAAACAGCAAAAAGAACAGTGACGTATTTCACGGGACCCCTTTGCATAATAACTTTTTTGTATGATTATGCTCATTCTCAAGCATAATTCAGTCAAACCAATTCTGGAGGGACCAATTTTTCAAAAGATTAGATTTTAAAAATGATTGTGCTGGAGTAAAGAATTCAGCAATTGTTCTTTAGGTGATAAAGGCTGGGGTATGCAAGGTTCAGGGTGCTGGTAATAATAGTTATAATAGCAGTGGTGCTAGTAATAATAACAGTATATTTATACCCATGATAATCATTTATTGTGCATTATGCCAGATGCTAAATGTTTGCATGTAAGAATTATCTCACTGATTGCTCAGAAAGGTCATAATTCTATTATCGTTACCATGAGATTTCACTTTATGCAAATTGGAAATTGAAAAGTATAAAGACTTACTTTGTGCATAAAATTTGAAATAATGTGAATCTCACATTACATGCATCCCTATGGGAAAATTAGTCCTGAGTTATGTAAATTGTCAGTTGTGAGAAATCCTCAGTAACTCATTTCTAGCATAAAATGCTGCAGTCCAATATTCTCATATCACAGCCATGGAAGTTGAGGATTAATAAAGCCCCAAAACTGTCCCATTCATGAGGACTGAACTGAGATTTGAATTCAGCATTCCAGAGCAGCTGCTGTCTGAATTCCTTTTTATAAACCAGGAGCATTCTAGTGTTTACTACGCAATAAATGATTTTTTTAAACTGGTCTAGTAAGTAAGTTGCATTGAAATGTATATGTTGCTTACTTAGAAAAATGCATTTCACACATGGTGACAAATGGAACATGTAATAATATTGTATTCCTATACAGAGTTCTGTTCAAAATTATGCCCACTTGCTTTTGAAAATTGCTTCCAAACAGCAAAGAAGGCCTGCCCAATAAGCCCACCTCAGATGAGATAAGAGAGTTAGAACTGGATCTCAGCACTCCCAACCATCTCTGCCCATGGGTGATGATGAAACACCTTCTCTGAGGAGTGGTCACTGAAGAAAGACAAAACCCTTTCTATTCACTCCAGAAAAAGTTAAAGGTCTATATCTGCTGAGCCTTTAAATAAAAGAAAAAAATAATCTTAAAAGAAGAAAGCAAAAACCATTGAGTGCTATTTTAGATTACAGAGAAGAGGCAGTGGAGTAATTCATTGACCATTCTTAGCTGCTTAGATACATGATTCTGCTTCATTGCTCATTTTAAAGAACCAGAATTAGCTGGGCATTGTCACTCATGTCTGTAATCCCAGCATTTTGGGATGCCAAGGCAGGCAGATCACTTGAGGACACAGTTTGAGACCAGCATGGCCAAAACAGCAAAACCCCGTCTGTACACACACACACACACACACACAATTAGCTGGGTGTGGTGGTGCATGCCTGTAATCCCAGCTGTTTGGGAGGCTGAGGCATGAGAATTGCTTGAACCCAGGAGGCGGATGTTGCAGGGAGCTGAGATCACAACATTGCACTCCAGCCTGGGTGACAAAGTGAGACTCTGTCTCTAAATACACTAACTAACTAACTAAATACATGAACCAAAATTAGGCCCAAGTCCAACAAGGAAGACCTCTGATTGAGGCAAGGGTCTAAGTAAAGTATTTGTTTAGAGACTCTAACCTTGGCTGGGGTGTTTGTTCATCTGTAAAGCTACTTCTCAAGAAAAAAATCACCAGAGTTTCCAAAAAAGAAGCTTATTACTTCACAAGCCACTACATTAGCTGAAACAGCATTTCTGTATTCAGTACTATCAGAGATAGCCTAGCAGAAGGAGATAGAAAATGTCAGTGAAGTGAGAGGGTCATTGTATTGTGGTATGATGTTGCTTCTTTGCTCCTTTTGCATGCCTATGCAACCAGCTCAGTTATTTTGGCTCAGTATAGTCCTGCTTCTAAAACCATTTTTGGCCCAGCAAGTTTGCTGCTATCCAGCAAGAGAACAAATTAAAGGTAATGGGATGGATGAGAAATAATCATGCCGTTGACATTCCAGGTTTTGTATGACTTTTCTTGGTAATTTGGCTGCTAATTTCTTGGCTGGTCAAGAGTAAAATTATGCCTCAGCTTCTTCTCATGAACCTCTGAAAGAAAGCCCTAGTCTTTGCTTTGGTCAAGATGTAATTTTACCATCCTGATGTTTTACACCCTTGTGAGGTATAGTAGTCCATTTTCATACTGCTATAAAGAACTGCCTGAGACTGAGTAATTTATAAAGGAAAGAAGTTTAATTGACTCACAAATCAGCATGACTGGGGAGACCTGAGGAAACTTACAATCATGGTGGAAGCCAAAGGGGAAGCAAGACCTTCTTCACAAGGCAGCAGAAAGGAAAAGTGCTGAGCAATGGGGGAATAGCCACTTATAAAACCATCGGAGCTCATGAGAACTAACTCACTATCATGGGAACACCACAGGCAAAACTGCCTCCATGATTTAATTACCTCTACTTAGTCTCTCGCTTGACAAGTGGGGATTATGGGGATTACAATTCAAGATGAGATTTGGGTGGGGACACAAAGCCTAACCATATCATTCTGCCCCAGGCCTCTCCCAAATCTCATGTCCCTTTCACATTTCAAATCTAATTATGCCTTCCCAACAGTCCCCCAAAGTCTTAATTCATTCCAACATTAACCCAAAAGTCCAAAGTCTCATCTGAGGCAAGGCAGTCTTTTTTGTCTATGAGCCTATAAAACCAAAAGCAAGATAGAATGAAAGTACAGCCATTGGGTAAATACACCCATTTCAAATGGGACAAATTGGCCAGAAGGAAGGGGCTACAGGGCCCCAGGAACATTCAAAATCCAGCAGGGCAGTAAAATCTTAAAGCTCTGAAATAATCACCTTTCACTCCATGTCTCACATCCAGGTCATGCAGATGCAAGAGGTGGGCTCCCATGGCCTAGGGCAGCTCTGCCCCTGTGGCTTTGCAGGGTTCAGTTCCCATCTTGGCTACTTTCATGGGCTGGCATTGAGTGTGGCTTTTCCAGGTGCATGGTACAAGCTGTCAGTGGATCTACCATTCTGGGGTCTGGAAGACAGTGATCCTCTTCTCACAGCTCTACTAGCCAGTGTACCAGTGGGGACTCTGGGGACTCCAACCCCACATTTTCCTTCTGTACTGCCCTAGCAGAGGTTCTCCATGAGGGCTCTACACCTGCAGCAAACTTCTGCATGGGCATCCAGGTGTTTCCATATATCCTCTGACATCTAGGCAGGGGTTCCCAAACCTGAATTCCTGACTTCTGTGCACCTACAGGTCCAACATCACATGCAAGCTACCAAGACTTGGGGCTTGTACCATCTGAAGCAATAGCCTGAGTTCTATATTCGCCCTTTTTAGCCATGGCTGCGACACAGGGCACCAAGTCCTGAGTCTGTACAAAACAGCAAGGTCCTGGGCCTGGCCCAGGAAACCATTTTTTCCTCCTAGGCCTCTGGGACTGTAATGAGAGGGGCTACCATGAAGACCCTCTGACATGTCCTGGAGACATTTTCCCTATTGTCTTGGCCACCAACATTTAGCTCCTCGTTACCTATGGAGATTTCTGTAGCCAGCTTGAATTTCTCCCCAGAAAATGGGTTTTTCTTTTCTATCACATCAGGCTGCAAATTTTCCCAACTTTAATGCTCTGCTTTCCTTTTAAACATAAGTTCCAATTCCAAATCATCTCTTTGTTAATGCATAAAACTGAATGGTTTTAACAACACCCATGTCAGCTCTTGAATGCTTTGCTAAGAAATTTTTTCTCGCCAGATACCCTAAATCATCTCTCTCAAGTTCAAAGTTCCACAGATCTCTAGGGTAGGGGCAAAATGCCACCAGTCTCTTTGCTAAAGCATAGCCAGAGTCACCTTTATTCTAGTTCCCAATAAGTTCTTCATCTCCATCTGAGACCACCTCAGCCTGGACTTTATTGTCCATATCACTATCAGCATTTTGGTGAAAGCGATTCAACAAGTCTCTAGGAAGTTCCAAACTTTCCCACATTTTTGTCTCTTCTTCTGAGCCCTCCAAATTGTTTAAACCTCTGCCTGTTACCCAGTTCCAAAGTCACTTCCAGATTTTCAAATATCTCTATATCAGCAGCACACTCCTGGTACCAAATTACTGTATTAGTTCATTTTCATACTGCTATAAGGAACTGCCTTAGATTGGGTAATTTATAATGGAAAGAGGTGTAATTGACTCACAGTTCAGCATGGCTGGGGAGATACCAGGAAACTTACAATCATGGCAGAGGGTGAAGGGGAAGAAAGGCACCTTCTTTACAAGGCAGCAGGAAGGAAAAGTACTGAGCAAACAGGGAAGACCTCCTTATAAAACCATCAGATATCATGAGTACCAACTCACTATCATGAGAACACTATGGGGGAAACTATCCTTTTGATTCAGTTACCTCCACCTGGTCTCTCCTTTGACACCTGAGGATTATGGGGATTACAATTTAAGATGAGATTTGGGTGGGGACAAAAAGCCTAAGCATATCACAAGGCAATTCCTTTAGTTGAAGTAAGTACTGCTCAAAATTTGCAATGAAAAAATAAGAAGCTCAATTAATTAATCCAGCCAAGAGTATCTTTGTGTCATGTGCCATTTAAAAGTAACAGGCATATACCCAGTTTCTTTCCTTTTATGTCCTCACCTAGTAAGCTGCTTTAATGAATATATGATCTCCACTTTTAAATTTATCTCATGTCTTTCACATATTCTAAGTTCGACAGTTGAATTTTTGTTTCAAGATACAGGAGGGAAACAACCTCACCCTTTAAAACTAATCTTTTATTTTTATTTATTTATTTATTTTTTGAGAGGGAGTCTTGCTCAGGCTGGAGTGTAGCAGTGCGATCTTGGCTCACTGCAAGCTGCACCTCCCAGGTTCAAGCCATTCTCCTGCCTCAGCCTCCCAAGTAACTGGGACTACAGGCACCCACCACCACGCCCGGCTCATTTTTTGTATTTTTAGTACAGATAGGGGTTCACCATGTTAGCCACAATGGTCTCGATCTCCTGACCTCGTGATCTGCCCTCCTTGGCCTCCCAAAGTGCTGGGATTACAGGCGTGAACCACCGTGCCCAGCTAAATCTAATCTTTACCCAGAGTCACAGGTGAGCATATATATAGTATCACGAATTTCTTCTTGTGAACACTTATCAGAGAATGACAGACTGCATTTTGTGGAAGATAGAATGGTATGGTTCTAAGTTGATGGGAGTTTTGGCCAGATGGATCTTGGGTAAAATCCCTATTCTACACTTAGTGTTGACATTGAACAAGTTACTTTCATAGCCATCTGAAAAATGTTCCTCACTGATGTCATTGTTTTTGTTAAAACACTTGGCACACAATAGCTGCTCAATAAATGATAGTTGTTATAACTACTATTATTTTATTTATAAGGTGTGATTGACCAAAGATACAGTGAAAAATTCCAAGTGGCCTTAGGTAATACCCAGTCTTTTAATGAGAAGGAATTTCTCTGGTTATCCCATAGTCCTTCCATATGTGGAATTCAGAATCCCTAGAACTGACTGCTTTCCAGTGCCCTCAAAGAGCAGGAAAAGGAATGGAAATCTTTTCTGCTCGATTGCCTGGAGCTGTACTTGCTTTCTTTCCCCCTGGAAATTTTTTGACTAATTACAAAACTTGGCATCGAATCATGCTTGCAGAAAAACCTGAGTAGTCATTAGATTTCTCTGGAATTCTCTAATCATTAGACTCAACCCTTCCCAGGATTGCAGTACCTTATTTCCTTACGGTGACTCCCTTTGGGGGAAATGGTGGGTTGAAATGCTGTTACCTATTGGTTTTCTTAAAACTTGGAGACAATGGGTTGATTTTCAGCTCCCTTAATACTCAGGAGTATCCATGTTTCCAAAATCGAATGATAAATATGGGTAGCACAGTAAACCATCTGTCATATGAGTGTGTCTGACTATTTGTGTCATTTGTGTAATCTTCCCAGTTGAGAAGAAGCTTTGGAATAAAATGGAGACTAATGAGTAGCACCATTTCTGACGTGTCACGTGACCTTGGGCAGACCTTTGCTCTCAAGGAAATTCCGTTTTTGTATCTCAAAAGTAGAACTGACAATGATAACTTCTGACTCCGCCCTGTCATGTGACACTTTAAAGAGTTATGAATGCTTTAATTGTCTTGGAAACAATTCGTATGATTCTAGCTGTTAGTGTTTTTCTTGGTAGTTTTTCAAATTCAAATGAAATAACCATGACAATTTTTGGATGGGTTTTCATATGTCTCTATGATCGTCAATAAATGCATGTTGAATGGAGCTGAAATGAAATTATGTGACTCATCAAGACTCAGCTTTCTCTAATGCATTGTCTTTGATCTACTTCAATCATTTCTTGAAAGCCATTTTTAACCCATGAGCATTTTACTCTCCTTGGAGTTTTTCTCCATTAAGTACTGGAAGATATGCTTTTGTGCCACAATAAAAGATAGTGCTCATTGTGGTGGTAATTTATGTTCATTTATTTAACTTCCCCAATTAATTGTTAGCTCCCAGAGAGTATTTTATAAATATAATCAGGTGGTCCAAACTGGGTTTATACCAGGCTAAGAAATGTTATGACATAAAAGTGTCTTTTGGAGCTTTATTTAATAGTGCTTTATTTATTTTTCTTTTTTTCTCTCTTTCTTTTTTTCCCCTCATCTAAGATAAAGTAATGAAAGTTTATATTTTCATGTCATTTATTTTGTGTCTTTTACCTTTAGCCAGCTCAGATATACACAATGACAATTATTTTAAAAGCTCAGTCCTTGGAATCAAGCAGACCTGGAGGGAAATCTCAGTTCTGCCATTTTCTTCTTTTGAAATGTGGAGTAAGTGACTCAACTCTTTAGGAAATAATAATTCATCTTCTAAGAGCTGTTCTCAAAAGTAAGTAAGGCACCAGACCTGAAAATGCACAGCATCTTGTAAGTGATCAACTGGTGTTAGTTTCTTGAGAAACTTTCCTTGGGAAAAGTTGAAGGCATTTGATTAAATCGGTATCTGTAGCTTTTGAAGAGTTGGTTAGAACATGAAGATTAAGTAAGTACATTTTTAAGGATCAGAATTTTTTCACTATCTAATTTTATGTTAGAAAGAATTTGTTTAACTTTAAAAGAGAAGCTCTTTATAAAGCTCACATATCTTTAGCAATGACTCTGAAAACTTTGTATTGAATTTCCCCTAAAATATACATGTGCTTAAAATTTGAAAAGAAAGAAAGAATATTTGGCAATAATGTATTTTGAGATTGGATCAAAAATCACAAATATTTTGAAACTTAATCCAACACATACCTGCATTTGCTGACTTATTTTTAGCTTTAGAAAGTCCAGTTATTTAATCTCTTAATCAAACTGTTTGAACTTTCCATTTCTAAATAAATGATATGATAATAAATAATGAGCCAAAAATTAAAATGCACCCATTTAAGGGGAAAAATGGAAATTTGATGGAAAATGAAAGTGAGTTTGAATCAAATGGATATATCCTTTGTCTCCTTTGATTTTCAGCTCCAAGTAAATGACGCACTGAAGTGGCAGCCAGAAGTGCCTTTGGTTGAATTCTTTGGCTTTGAGTTTTTCATCCATGGCAGGTAGATTGTATTTGTTCAGGGATTAAGGAAGAGTTAGGGCATTTAAGGTCTGGTGTCCTGGCCATGACTATCTGTGCCGGCATAGACTCTCCTCCCTAGAACCATCTATTTTATTTGATCCTGCTATTATTTCTTCCTTACATGGTCTGAGAAATGTAATTCCAAAAGATATGTAGAGTAATTGATGTGGCTGATTGAATTAGCTAGCAGGTGACCATGGTCAGGTCAAATGTAGTCTCCATCCTGAAGATAATTGAGGTGTTGCAGGGTAAGGAGCAACATTTTAATAAGAAGCGCACAGCAAACCACAGAATTAAAATGATTACTGTTACAAGATCATGGAGAAGCTCAATACAGTGGGGAGAATGTAGACTAGCAATCATAAGAATTAGATTTTAATCTGAGTTCTGCCATTAATTAGCTCTATTTATTTGAATGAATTATCTTTAGTTTTGCTCCTTAGTCACACCCTCTTGAAAATGAATAGCCAGAGGAAAGACTAGGCAATCTCTAAGATCTTTCTAAGTGCTTTCTATCTATTTCTTTATGTATCACCTATATATATGCTTTCTTGATGAAAAAAAATTCTGTAATAGCCTTGGAAAGTCAGTGAAGGTGGGATTAAGACTCTTCAAAGGCAGGAAGAGAAAACTGTGCAGGTGTGTGTTGCTAAAATAGAGAACAAGTCTTCTCAACTTGTTGACTTTGATCCTAGTCATAGCAGGCAATAGTGCCCTCATAGATGTGGTACAAATAAGCTGAAACTAATGAAGTTATGCTCCACTAAAAGGAATAGAGTGCACTACATTTCATTTCATTCCAAGTACCGAATGACCTCAGTGAATTCACTTGCTAATCTATGTGCTTAGTGGGATGCAAGACCCTAGATGGAGATGCAATGTTGTCTGAAGACTCTGTTCCTCAATCATCTTAATCTTTCTGAAGCAAACAGGAATATATTCATAAAGATCATATGTTACTTTTTAAATTAATTTTTTATTGAAGTATAACAAGCATATTGAAAAGGACACCAGTCATAAGAGTATATACTTTAATGAATTTTCATAAAGTAAGCACATCCAGGCAACTAGCACCTAGATAAAAAATAGAACATCACTGGCACCTGAAAATTCCTCCTAGGCCCCAGCCCATACGAACCTCCACCAACTATACTGACTTCTAACATCAGAGATTAGTTTCGTGTTTGGAAAGTTTATGTAAACAGAATCATATAGTAGTTCCTCTCTGTATCTGACATCTGTCTGTCATTATGTTTGTGAAATTCATGTTGTTCCACATACCAATAATTTTCTGAGGATATATTTACATGTTTCTGTTATGTATCTACCTTGAAGTGGTTCAGCATTAGTAGCTACTGTCCACCAACCAGTTTTCCAAAGACAAGTATTAGCACATATATGAGTGACTTAGAAATTTCACACACTGCTGATGGAAAGTCAGCTAGTTGCTCCATATATGTACCAACGCTTGTCTTTTTCATTTTTTCCATTCAAGTAGGTGTGTAATAGTATTGCTTTGTGATGTTGATTTTCATTTCTCTCACCACAAGTTGAGCACTGTTTCATATTTTTATTGGTTTTTAAACATCTTCTTTTCTGAATTTTCTATATGTATCTTTTCCCATCTAACCCCATTATGTTAGTTATATTTTCTTTATTGATTTGTGAGGATTCTTCATGTACTCTGTGTTGTTGAAAAAAATGTATTGCAAATATATTCCCTTATTCTGGCACTTATCTTTTTACACTTTTAATGGTTCTTTTTAATGAACAGAAATTCTTAATTTTAATGTAATCTAATTACTATTTTTTTCCTTTATGGTTAATGCTGTTTATATCCAATTTAAAACTTATTTGCCTAGCCCAAAATTATGATGCTATTCTTTCATGATATTTTAAGCCATTTTTGTTTAGATTTTCAATTTATCTGGGGATAATTTTTATGTAAATGTATAATAAGGGTAAGAGTTGTTTTTTCTGAGTATATATCACATTGATCCATTAATTGAAGACTCTTCTTATCCCCTTACCTTAAAGTTTCACTTCTGTCACAAATTGAGTGATTGCATGTGTATAGGTCTGTTCCTAGATTCTTATCTTGGTCTATTGGTTGGTTTGTCTTTCTGTGAAACACTAAACTGTATTAATTACTGTAACTTTATAATTAACTTGATTTCTGGTAACATAAGCCTTATAGTCATACCATTCTTTTTAAAAAGTGTTTATTTTAAATATAGACAGGGTCTGTCTTTGTTGTCCAGGCTAGTCTCAAACTCCTGGGCTAAACTGATCCTCCTACCTCAGCCTCCCGAAGTGCTGAGATTATAGGCATGAGCCATATGCCCAGCCAACTTTATTGTTCCTTATGATTTGCTTGACCCTATCATCTCTCCATAAATTCTAGAATCAATTTGTCAAATTTTATGTAAATAAACTATAACAACAACCTGGTGTTTGGTTGGGATTGCATTGAATATATAAGTAAGTTTGAAGGAAACATATTTAAATGGTAGATCTAATCCATGAACATGGTATAGTCTTTCCATTTAGGTCTTCTATAACTCAATATTTTTTAAAAAGGTTTCAATATAGGAACCTTTTACATATTTCATTAAATATATTCCTATTTACTTTGCTGATACTATATATAAATAATATTTTATTGTTTGTTGCTAGCATTTAGAAATTAAAATTATTTTGTACCCAGGATTTTGCTAAATGTACTTATTAATTCTAACATTTAATGTAGATTAAATTGACAGTTAAACAGGGGCAATTCATGTTATTCAGGGATTTTAAAGAAGCAGTATAAAGTGGTGATATTTTAAGAGCATGTCCTTTAAAGGTAGATAGAGCTGGGTTTTATGTTCTGGCTTCTGCCATGTATGAACTGGACAAGTCAGTTAATTTTCTTATGTATAATACAGAGATAACAATGGTATCTAGCTCATAAGTTGCTACTGGCATATAGTAAAATACTTGATGTTAAGTGTTCAGCACAGGACCTGGCAAGTTGGACTTTTGCCTCAATTGATGTAAGCTGTTAGATAAAAGCATTAAATATCATTTGACATCTAACAATTTTTCCTCCTGTTAGCCACGTTGCTTTTCCTAAAACTTTTCTGATGTTATAGAATCAGACAAGAAATAAAATGCTCTAAGGTCATGAAAATTTTGCACACACCCATTCTATGATGAGATTAGTTGTGTATGGGGAAAAAAGACTACTACTAGCCCTATAACCATCTTCTCTTTGCTTCTTGTCCTTTGAATCAGTGGAGGAGAAAGCAAGGTGTTTTTCATTTGACCTCTCCTATCTTCTTAGGGATCAATGTGTCCTTGACTCACCTTTGTCCTATTTCCTTAAGTATGGGACTAAGACATCTTGGCTTTTTATGATTTAATAATTCCCATCAAGAGAGGAGACTGAGGGTGCCGTAGGGCTCACCTCTGTAGTTATCTAACTATTCTTAGCATCAAGAGCCTTCATTCTTTAGTCTTACTCAACTGGACAGTATAAACGCATAAGATTAATGAGTAAAGCAGATCAGAGTTTAGCATATCAGAGTTAAATTGTTTCTCACTGTTACAAGTTCCAAGTGAAGTTCAGACCTAAAATGGGTGTGAGGTAGGGAGTGCTATGTATATAGTAGGCATGCATGAATATGTGTGTGAATATATATCCTTACTGATACATTGACCTCTATTAATTTGAAAATGAACTGCAATATTGTCTTGTCATCACTCTCTTTTTCTGCTCAACTACACTCAGAAGGGATCTGGTTGCCTGGTATTTTCTGAGAATTTGTTGGATGTGTGAAGACATAGAAAAAAGAAACAAATCTCCACTACCATTACTCCTTGCCAGTTTTTTAAGTTTCATAGATTTCTCCCAATATTGATGCTTTGTATTCTGTAAGGATGTAAGAAGGAATTTTATAGACTATGTAAAACATGCCTGTAGTGAAAAGTGATAACCCAAACTAAATTTCCTGTAGGAGAATACTTCCTTTGTATACAGAAAACACAAGGCGCTTAACTCATTTTCATCTGAGTGTGAATGAACTTGACCAACTATCAAGAGCTTTAGATTGCAATACAGAATTAATGCAGAATAAGTAAGATTTTGTTTTAGAAACGTAGGCAAGAGGTTATAAGTTACCCTGCTAATAATTGGCTTATGCTGAGGTTGAGATAATAATTAGATATACTCTTTAAAAAAGCTTTGTTGAGATAAAATTCACATATCATACAATTCACCTATTTAAAATGTAGAAACAAATTTGTTTAGTATATATTCACAGATATATGCAACTACTACAAGTTTAGAACATTTTCATCATCTTACATCTTACAGCCTGTAAACTTTAGCTATTGCTCGCCACTCCCAACCCTCTCCCCAGCTCCAAATGACCACGAATCATCCTGTCTCTATAGATTTCTCCATTCTGGACTTTCATATAAATGGAATCTTATATGTGGACTTTTGTGACTGGCTTCATTCACTTAGGATACTGTCTTCAATGTTCATCCAAGTTATAGCATATGTCAGTTCTTCATTCCTTTTTATTGTCAAATAATACAGATATACTATATTTTGTTTATCCATTTGTCCCTGGATAGACATTTGGGTTACTTCCACTTAGGTTATCAGAAATAATGCTGCTATGAATGTCTGTATACAAGTTTTCTTGTGGACATGTATTTTTATTTCTCCTGTGTATCTAGAGTAGAATTGCTGGGTCATATGGTAACTCCCTGTTTAATTATTTGAGAAACTATCAGACCGTTTTCCAAAGTAGCTGCAATATTTTACATTCCCAGGAGATTCACTCTTAAAAAGATCTCAGAAAGGATTTTTTCCCCAAGACCTACCAAAACATATAAACTATAATGTAACTGAAATATACTCTAAACATTAGAGTCAGTCAATCAGTACTTAAATATTGTGCAATCAAGTTGACACTCAACATTAACTATCACAGTGCCTATAGGAAAGATAAACTGAAAGCCAAAAAGTTGATACATGGACTTCTAGAATATAATTGTCTAACTGGAGACTCCCTGGGTATGGGTGAGGGTGATGCACTTGTCTAAAAAAAGCGTCTGAGGAAAGCACTCATGGCTTAAATTAAATTAGAATATTCTAGAACTCATGAATTTTAGGACAAAAATTATTCATTTCATATAGGCCTTGGAGAGAAAAAGCTAACATCTTTTTCAGATAAATAAACTTTAAAGATGAACTGGGGAAACTTTGGGCAAAATGTTTGCCCCATGCTAAGATTTCACATAAGTTTAACATTTTTTGAACTGTCCTTTGGAAACATTAGTTCTCTGTGTAAGGGAACTAATTAAATTTTAAAAGTGTGCATTGGAAAGAGTGTCTGATAGAGAACATTTACGGGAGGAGGGAACATTATAGCTCAAATTGAGCCTACAACCGTTTCAAGAATCAGTGTTTATTATGCTTGACTGGGAGACAAGACACAAGTCTTTTTTTAAGACACAAAAAGGGGGAAGGTTTTGAGATCAAAGGTATTTGCATTGTACTTGTTTCTCTTCCTGTGCTTAAAAAAAATCACAATGGTTTGTTCTTGGATATTTTCATGTCCTACAAGAAGATAAATTAATTCTCTTTTCTCCTATAAATCATCATGTCATGTGATAAGAAAATTGGTTTCCCTCCTGTTTTATGTTTGGGTTGGAGATGTAAATGTACTAAATTATTCTATAATTTTTTTCTTTTGTATAAAGAGTAAATTATGCTCCCAATGAATATCTCTTCACTATTACTTAAGACTGATTAGAAGTGAAATGCTGTAGAGGAGAGATTTACTCTCACTGCCATATTAAGTATAATTTCACTGTTCTCTAAAGCAATTGTTTCTGTCATATTTCTTCAAGAAATATGTTGAAAAATGATGTTATAAAAAAGATGGAAGCCTTTTCAGACATTTAAGTTTGACTCTCTTGTATCTGTCTTCTAAAAAATACATTTTAAAGGAAACATTTTTTAAAGGAGATATTTTATTGCCATCCAAAACCATTAAGTCATCTAACACAGGCAGAAATCTCTGCATTTTCAGACAATATTTTGCCAAAACTAAACTTTTAAAAAAATCTTAGATTTTTAAATTCTGTGATGCTATGAACAAGATCCTACAAGGGTAAGAGGAATTTATACTTACTGTTCTCATGCTGCCAAGTCAGCAGGGAGATTTTGAAGCCTAGCATACGAAAACAGGCTGGCCTCCCCATCTCCCCATGGGCTTTTTACTAGGCTATTTCAAGGGGTCCATGCAGGGCCAAGCTCATGGGACATAGGGTCAGATTCTGGGTGGTGTAGAGGAAACCAGAACACATTCATCCTTCTTCTACTAACGTATCCCTTGTAGAAAGGGCCTACTCAGGAAAAAAGCTCTTCTTTTATTCCCATGTGATTTTATACACACACACACACACACACACACACACACATACACATATACACACACACACAGTTGACTCTTGAACAACATAGGTTTGTACTATGTGGGTTTACCTATACATAAATTTTCTTTTACTTCTAACACTCCCAAAACAACAAGAACAACCTCCTCCTCCTCCTCTTCCTCCTCCTCATCCTACTCTGGCCTTTATGATGATCCACTTCCATTTAATGAATAGTAAATATATTTTCCCTTCCTTATGATCATCTTAATAACAGTTTTTCCCCTCTAGCTTAATTTATTATAAGCATACAGTATATAATACATATGACATACAAAATAATATGTTAATCCACTGTTTATGTAATCAACTATTTATGTCAACAGTAGACTATTAGTAGTTGATTTTGAGGGGAGTCAGCACACCTAACCCTCTCATTGTTCAGAGGCCAGCAATATACATACATTTTTGTGTATGTATGCATATGTATGTGTGTATATATACATATATCTATGTTTACCTATGTAAAAATATACATACATACACATTTCTGTACAAAATAAGTTGTTTAAGCAGGTAAAAGAAAAGATCATGAAGATGACCATCCCCTTCCCCCATATCCTGTGTACACTCATCCTAAGCTCTATACTTCTAAGCAGTGCCTGAAGCATATCAAACAACAGGGCTCCTAGTCTTAAAAAAGTTTATCTTTCATTACATCTCTGGAAAATTTTATAAAATTTTAAGTTGCTAATAATTATTATTGCAATTTATTTAACTCATGTAAATTAAACTGTATGTGTATAATCTTATTCCTTAAAAATCCCTAAAATGTAAATACATTTATTTACCACAATTTCTGAATCATGAAACAGATGCTCAGAGAGGTCAAGATCTTTGCAGGAGGTAATTTAGCCAGTGGATTACATTGTGAGAATCCTGAACCCCAAAATGCATTTTCTCAATGATTCTGACCTACTATTAGTAAACAAGTAGCCACTGAAAAAACAAACAAACCAGCTCCTCTACTTTATCAAAAACTATAGTCCTGGCTGGGAGTAGTGGCTCATGCCTATAATCCCAACACTTTGGGAGCTGAAGCAGGCAAATCACCTGAGGTCAGGAGTTTGAGACCTACCCGGCCAACATGGTGAAACCGTCTCTACCAAAAATACAAAATTTAGCTGGGTGTGGTGAGAGGTGCCTGTAATCCCAGCTA
Organism: Colobus angolensis palliatus; assembly: GCF_000951035.1. Taxonomy (NCBI): domain Eukaryota; kingdom Metazoa; phylum Chordata; class Mammalia; order Primates; family Cercopithecidae; genus Colobus; species Colobus angolensis. The sequence continues at coordinate 7,597,234 of NW_012121265.1, forward strand.
CTAGGGAGGCTGAGGTAGGAGAATCGCTTGAGCCCAGGAGGCAGAGGTTGCAGTGAACTGAGATCATGCCACTGCATTCCAGCCTAGGCTACAGAGTAAGACTTTGTCTCAAAAATATAAATAAATAAATAAATAAATGAATAAATGAATAAATAAATAAATAAATAAAAATAAATTGTAGTTCAGAGATGGCAAGGATACACAGCTATGAGTGGCAAAATTCAGACTGGAGCCAGGTTTTTGACCCTCGAGATCTATGCCCTTCCAGTCTTCAAAATACTTCTTTATCTTTATTTTTTACATAGAAATACTTAATGTAGCATCTCTCATTTTAAACCTACAATTAGTATGGAGAAAACTATGCTGAAACTTTGCAAGCTTGTTCTTGTTGAAAAATCAATTCTTATTTCTAAAAAAGTTTTTTTGGGTTTAATCAATGGGAACATGGAAAATTGCTTTTGAGGGCTCCTTGGTATTGTCCTAGGGAAAGTTGAGCCAGCTGACTCCCAGCATGGGGCCCAAGGTTCTGATGTGATTACTTTCTTCAAGAATCAGAATGACTGCAGCCTCTTCACCTAGATTTCATAATGAAGCAACAAGAGCCAAGGTTGAGTAACATTATTCAAGCTAGAAATTTCTCAGGGAGTGATGTGAGCATGCGGCACATGTTTTAAAATAAAAGACTGCTTGGGATTCTTCTAAAATCTTCAGACTTCTTACAATCAGTGCATTTCACCTTCATTAGGGACACCTTGCTTTCAGTTAAGGGACAGTGGAAGAATTAATGATGTATTAATCAGGACCCTCTTAATTATAAGTGACAGAAAACACAATCTAAATTGCTTTATGCAAAAAGGGAAAGATGAGGGCTCATTTAGGTGGCACCTCCATGGGTAGGGCTCATGAGGCATGGCTTGAGAAGTGGCTGATACCATGGCACTGAGATCTGATTTCTTTCTGCCTTCTGCTGTCTTAGCTCCATTCTCAGAAAGATTCTTCCCTTCTAAGGGTAAAATTGTGGTAGCTGTTCAAGTTCAAAAACAATGGAAGAAGCGTGTGCTTCCCTAATAGCTCAAAAAAAAAAAAAAAAAAATCCTGGAATTGAGTCTAATTGTTCCATGTGACCATAATCTGAACCAATGGCTATGACCAAATTTCATCTTCTGGAAGATCAATGGCAACATGGAGTGAGGAAATAGAGTGCTTATTGAAAGGCAATTAGAACCCATGACTGGAGTTACTTGATACAGTTTTACCATTGTATGGCCTTGGGTAAGTTAATTTAGCTCTTAGGTTCACATGTTGCTCCCTGTGAAATGGAAAACTAGATTACATCTAAGAGATCTTACAGTTCCAATGTGACAATTTTTTTTCTGTGAAATGTTCCAACGTTTGAGAGTTGAGGAGCTCCAATTGTATCATCTACAAAATCATCTAAGAATAGTTTTGAATAGAAGCTTCATGTCACCCATGGAACCATGAAACTCAAAGGAGGAATGAAAGGGGAGGAGACAGATTGATCATACCCAAATGGAATTAAAATTAGGGAGAGCCATCTGGCCCAGTGAAATTAGAGGCTGTTAAAACAAAGTTTAATGAATGAATCCTGGTCAACCTGAAATTTTTAAAAAATCACCAAAAAAAAATTTGGAAGTCAATGCGCACTGGTGACTATGATTAAAATTGATACTATATTGAACTATGTCACTGTCATACAGGAATTGGGTATCCAAAATTATGAGACTTCGTATTCAACATAAGGCTTCCTTCAGTTATCTGGACTTCCGTCATTCATCAAGAATTAACTCAGACCCCATTCCTTCTGGAAAATAATATACTTAGCAACTTTTAACTGCATTGCATTTTGCATTTGGTCACTGTTAGCTCTGGCCCTACTATGCCATTTCGTTCTTTCCAACATGAAGTCTTTCTCTTTTCTCTTCTCCTTTGCTTAGGTATGTTTTGTATACATATGTGTATGGCCATCTTAACTTGAGAACTCACAGCATCAGCACCACTGTAAGTTATTCCTTCCTTTTAGAAATATTATCTTCCCTTAACTGCCTACTCCTTCTTGTCCTCTACCTCTTTAGATGTTTCCTTCCATCCCTTGTATATACTCCACTTTGTTTGCTTATCCTTTAAGTGTGCTAGCCTAGACCCACTTCTTATCCCAATTTCATACTGTCTTTGTATAATTACACCTACTCCTATGCTTTTAATTCTTCTTCTTTTTCTAGGGACTCCTACAGCTGTTTCTGATCCTGGTCAAATCTCTTTCCTGAATTCTAGATGTATTTATTTACTAGATTTTTCTACTTTGATGTCACCACTTTATTAAACTCCAGATATCCAAAATTGATGAATTATCCCCATCTTGTTTTAACCTCCACATCTGGTTGTCTTCATTCAGGCTTTTCTGTCTAAGCCAAGGTCACCACCCTCCAGTTGCCCAAAAACCTGGAATTATTCTTATTGCTTCTCCCTCTACTACATCCCATCGATAACCAGGTTTTGTGAATTCTGCTTCTTATGTCTCTCTTAAAGTCATGCAGGTCTACCTTCTGACTACCAATACACTACTCCAAAGCCACCATCTCTCATCTGTAGCTCTGCAGGAACCACCTGGTCTCCTTGTTACCACACTTCCCCACCCCCTGTTTTCTCAACTATTTTCCTGCTCTCAGAAAGTGCTTTCAGGTATGCTGGAAGCCAAGTGAACATTTTTTGCCCCTGCTTAAACACTCTCTATTTGTCAGTGAGTGTCCATTGTTATTAGTGTACAAAACAACATTCTCAAAATAGTCCTTCCTGGCTCATTCTAATCTACCTCTCTTGTGTCTCTCACAGCACTTTCCTTCTTTCACTCCCAGCTCCAGTCATCCCAGATATGCAAACCATTTGATAAAAAAAAAAAGTGTCCAAACAAACTAGTGCCCAATTTAAACACATCAAAGGAGCTGACAAAATATTTTGCATTTTTGACCAACGCTAATGTCATGTTTTAAAATCACATTTTAATCAATTTTTATTAAAATATAGCATTTTCAGGGCTATTTTCCTCAGGTCATAAAATTACGGCAGGTTACTCTTATTGATTTGGCAATGATTTGGCAAAACTTTAGGATGTGAAAAAATCAACCAGGAAGTTCAAAAAAAAGAAAAAAAAGCCCTAGAGATGCTTATTCAATAGATTTTAGGTGAGGCCCAGTGTTCTGCATTTTAATAAGTCCCCAATGTGACTCTAATGCAAAAGGTCCCAAGGTCATAGCTTGAGACAGTTTCAAGAGGACCAGTATTGTTTGGCTGTATCTAGGTGGGTGCACACTCCTGAAAGCTGGGCAGGAGAGGGGAGGTGGGGTCACTGAAAAGAATACATGCCTTAAGCTTCTTTTTATCCAATGCTTTCATCTTTCATGTGTGTGTTAACTACTTTTCCTGGATAAGGACTGAATTCCTTACAAGCCCAGCTCTATTCTTGTCACAGCGTCATGTTTAGTCAATGTTTGCTGCATCTGCAAGCATGGCTTCTCCGCTTTGGCATCAGTCTTCATTTGCTATTAATATATTTCCCCAGAATGAGGGTGGTTTATGAAATAAGTAGATATTAGTCTGTTTTCACACTGCTGATGGAGACATACCCGAGACTGGATAATGTATATAGGAAAAAGGGTGTAATGGACTTACAGTTCCACGTAACTAGGGAGGTTTTACAATCATGGCAGAAGGCAAGGAAGAGCCAGAGCCAGTCACATCTTACATGGATGGCAGCAAGCAAAAAAAAAAAAAAAAGGCTTGTGCAGAGAAACTCCCCCTTATAGAACCATCAGATCTCATGAGACTTACTCACTATCATGAGAACAGCATGGGAAACACCTGCCCCATGATTCAATTACTTCCTACCAGGTCCCTCCCTCAACACATGAGAATTCAAGATGAGGTTTGTGGGCACACAGCCAAACCATATCATTCTGCCCCTGGCCTCTCCAAAATCTCATGTCCCATTTCAAAACCAATCATGCCTTCCCGACAGTCCCCCAGAGTCTTGAGGATTAACATATGGCTCCTTGTTACATATGCAAATTTCTGCAGCTGGCTTGGATTTCTCCTCGGAAAATTGGATTTTCTTTTCTATTGCATTGTCAGGCTGTAAATTTTCTGAACTTTTATGTTCTGCCTCCTTTATAAAAGTGAATCCCTTTAACAGCACCCAAGTCACCTCCTGAATGCTTTGCTGCTTAGGAATTTCTTCTGCCAGCCACCCTAAATCATATCTTTCAAGTTCAAAGTTCCACAAATCTCTAGGGCAGGGGAAAAATGCATCCAGTCTCTTTGCTAAAACGTAAGAGTCACCTTTGCTCCAGTTCCCAACAAGTTCCTCATCTCCATCTGAGACCATCTCAGCCGGGATTTCATTGTCCATGTCATTATCAGCATTTTGATCAAAGCCATTCAACAAGTTTCTAGGGAGTTCCAAACTGCCCCACGTTTTTCTGTCTTCTTCTGAACCCTCCAAACTGTTCCAATCTCTGCCTGTTATCCAAGTCCATAGTTGCTTCCACATTTTCAGGTGTCTTTTCAGCAGCGCCCCAATTCTACTAGTACTAATTTACTGGGTGTGTGTCCATTTTCACTGATGAAAAAACACTAATGAAAACATACCCGAGGCTGGGTAATTTATACAGGAAAAAGGGTTTAATGAACTTGCAATTTCACGTGGCTGGGGAGGCCTCACAATCATGGTGGAAGGCAAAGGAGAGCAAATCACATCTTACATGGATGGCAGTAGGAATAAAAAAAAGCTTGTGCAGGAAAACTCCTTCTTATAGAACCATTAGATCTCATGAGACTTATTCACTATCATGAGAACAGCAAGGGAAAGACCTGGCCCATGATTCAGTTACCTCCCACTGGGTCCGTCCCACAACATGTGGGAATTCAAGATGAGATTTGGGTGGGGACACAGCCAAACCATATCAATATATGAGATATATAGATATATATTAATATTATATATGTGTGTATGTATGTATATGTATATATGCAAATATGCATATATAGTGTAATGTATTTTATTTTTTAGTCTTATGCTCAACATCATTTGAAGTGGACTTCCCCTCTTTTTCACTCGCACTCCACTCATTTAACAAATTGTTAACAAGTGCTTTCTATTCTCTCAAGTCTGTGATGGGCTCAGGTGGAATTAATAATAAGTCACAATTAGTCCCAGTTCCCACAGAGTTTTCAGTCCACTGACAGGCAACGAGGAAATAAGGGCATTGCACAACACATTCTTTAATTACAGTTGTGGAAGTGCTAGGAAAAAAAATAGTGTGCAATAACAGCAATGCCATGGGGGTTATGCACATACAAACACACCCACATACTTAGGTTTTCCTTATTATTCAGTGCCTGCAGTCTTATAGGGAAAAGGGGATCTCTTTGACCTAGACCCTGGATGATGTTAGATTTGGCAGTTGGTCAAGAATATTGTTAACTATGTGGGGTTGTCCTGAGTCCTGAAATATCCTTTGATGTTTGCGGAGGAATTTTAAATGGTGATTTTTTTTTCCCGCATCTGATTTAAAACAAATAGTAGGCCAAATGTGGTGGCTTATGCCTGTAATCCCAGCACTTTGGGAGGCTGAGGCAGGAGGATCATGAGGTCAGGAATTCGAGACAAGCCGGGCTAACATGGTGAAACCCTATCTCTATTAAAAATATAAAAATTAGCCAGGTGTGGTGGCACATACCTGTAATCCCAGCTACTTGGGAGGCTGAGGCAGGAGAATTACTTGAACCAGGGAGATGGAGGTTGCATTGAGCCAAGATCACACCACTGCATTCTAGCCTGGGTGACAGAGCAAGACTCAGTCTTGGAAAAAGAAAGAAAGAAAGAAAGAAATAGTAGTCGATAATACCACTTTTCGGTTTTAATAAGATTCTGGAAGACAAACTATCTTTGAGGAAAGTTTATACCTATACTGGCAGCATATGTGCTATTTCCTCAGCCTAGAAGAGGGCATTTGTTACCTGCTGTGGAATCTACTTCTTTATACGGTATAGTCAGAATAATGATTCAGAAAGGCAGACGGAATGTGTGTATTGTATTATACCTTCAGGGGGCACTGTGGATGGGTGTGTTGCTTTTATTCCTTCTGGATGGCACAATTTTTAGGCTTTCATGATTCATGATGGAGTCTCCTCAAATTGACCCCTCTTTCCTGGGTGTAGGGGGAAGGATTTTTGTTTGGGTGGGCTAACTTAGTACTGTTTGAACCTTTGAACTTATATAATGAGGGGAAAAATGTAATCTATCATACCAAATACCTCCTTTTACGAACATTTTTACTCTGCTGAAGCCTCTGTGTATCCCATACAGATACGTCCCTTGCTGAGCACTGCAGTTCCAGCAGGGGCAGCTGAGAGAGGGCATGCTGGCACCTGTGTTTATGGCCTTGTCCCAGAGCAGTGGCTCTTTCTTGTCAGCTGGCTGGCTGCCAGGCCCAACAAGAGCGCATGCTGATTTCCAAGTATAATGCTTTGCTGGGGCTGGAATCAAAGCTGTCAATAGTAAAGAGCTTTCTTTTTAGTCTTCTTATATATTCAGGGGGAATTCAGCAGTGAAAACATGACCAACAATAGGCAGAGGGCCTGTAACAATCTTTAAAACTCATGCAGATGGTTTTCAAACCTTAATTGTCTAAAAATGGCGTGCATTATTGACTGAAATACTAGCTTGGGCAGCAAACTAGTTGTAATAACTTTCTTAGTTGTAATAACCTATCTGCTGAGTCTGTTGTTTCCTCGCTCTTCAGGAATTTACAGAGTTTATATCTGAAAGACGTGGCTTGGGGAATTAGAGGAATCCCTGATTTTGCTGGGAAATGTATTAATAATTTCTACTAGTTATGTATGAGTTATAACAATGAGGTAGTACCATGAGATATAAAATGCAAAAGGTTTTAAAAATATGAAGCCAGTGATATTTTATTGGTCAGGAATCTGCTTGTTGAAAGTGATAGCAAGCCATTTAATGAGGCCTAAAGCAAAAGATACGTTTATTGAAAAGTTCAGGAATTGAAAAGTTCATCAGGAATGCTGGATCCAGGAGTCCAAATTACATAGTCAGGGGTTAGTCCATCTCCTTCTATATCTCCACTTTTTCTTTGTTCTCTGTTGTCTCATTGGTGGACGTGTGATGACCCCAGCAGCCCAGGCTTGCACATCCTTATAGTAAACAAATGCTGTAAGTCGCCGTGAGTCACCTTTGGTTCATTACAGTTGGGTTCATTACACTCACCCTACAGTAATCAAATGCTGTAAGCTTTCTCAGTTGCCCTAGAGTTCACTCTGATTCGATTAACCCAGGTAACATCATCAGTCTTTGAAGCAGCCACTGTGATGAAGCAGATGGAACATACTCATTCTCCAAGCATAGATCATATGACTACCCCTTAAAATGAAATGGGTATGAGGTTAGCTTATCAGCACAACCCAAACCACATGGACAGAAAATTCAGAACAGATTAGCCCCAAAGGAAAACCAGGTTGCCAGATAGAAAAATGGGCATTGAACAGACAAAAACAGTCAATGTCCATTACTAATATCACAGAACATCCAAGGACCCTTCCTTGCAGAGCATCTGTCCCCATTCTTACTCTTGCCAACTCGATCCACTATGCCTTCTTCTGGGGACTTGAATACACTGAGTTTCATCTCACCTAAAGTTCTCTTTCATTGCATCAGGCAACTCCATATTTCCAAATATGCCCTTCACTTTCATGCCTCTAAGCTCTTATTCTTGCTCTTCCCTTCACTTGTTCATCTTAGGTGTGGTTCTCTTCATCTTTCAAGGTCCCATTCCATTATTGTGTCTCTTCTCCTAGCCTAAACAGACTTCATTGCTCCCTCCTCTGTTTCCCATGGCTCAACTACAATAGCTGTCCAGTTGTGCTCCAGTTAGGTGTTCATGTATTAGTTTTCCCAGCTAGTCTGCAAGCTCTTTGAGAGTCTGAGCTGTGTCTTTATGTAAATAATTGGAAAAATCATATCAAAACAATTCTCTAAGAGGTTTTCTTATGGAAGTAACTATTTTTAAAATTACCTTACTAAGCACAATTGGAGTAAGTGGGCTAAGTGCTTTACATATATTACTGCACTTATGTCTTACAAAATCCTATAAGGTAGGTACTATGTACTGTCCTTCTGTTCTACAGATGAGAAAAATCAAGGCTCAAAGAAGTTATGCAACTTGCCTATGGTTATGCAGCTAATAAGTGCCCAAGCTGAAATTTTAATCCAGATTTGCTTGATTCCAAAGTCTGAGGTATTAACCATTGTGCAAACCGTCTCTTAGCCAGTAACTGTGTTTGCAGATGGGTAGTTATTCAGATACCAATGGATGCACTGAAGAAAGGCCACTTCTCTACTCTTCCCCACCCTATCCTATCGCCACCGGAAATAAGTTCTGCTTTCTCAATATGAAATTTTCTAGATCATGAGCTTAAATCTACCGTGCCAGTTTTTTAAGGACCTTTATTCCTGACTTTGCAATTGACTGATTCCAAGTATGCTGATCCACTAAGGAACACCCTGTCCCAAATGAAATGGAGTGGTTCTTTCTATAATAAAAGTTCACACCAAAGTTGACAAAATATTCAAAATGCCTGCCCTTCATAGAGGCTGTTATGTAAGCAAGGCAGTCTGACTTGTAACCAGTAGGTGGCACTAGACTTTCCCCTCCTGGCTCTGGGTATAATTGGTTATGGAGTTGTTCTGTTACTAAGCGGCGGCTGAAAGGGACTTATGGAATGTAGTTGCATGGCTTCCTATCAGTGAAATCATTCTGGATAGAGCAAGATTCTTCCCCCCAACTTGTACTCAGCCTCGTCCTAGGCATAGAGCAGGGCCATATGGATTAAATGCCAGTTCTTAGGTGCACAGAGAAAAGTGCAACCAGTCCAAGCGTGGCAATCTCCTTAGGCCATCCTTCCAGCTGCTGGCTTTTTGGCATTTTGATTTGTCTGAAGCTGATGGTGGGGGAGGTGGACATACAGGTACATTGCAAGGCATTAGGAGGAAAAGTATTTCATACTCAGAATATGGATTGGAGTGGTAGGCTGTGCCAGGAAATGATTTTCTCTGCAACACTTAGGGCAACTAAATGCCTTGATTAGGGACAATGTCTAGCCACAATCAACATTTCCTAAACCTCTTCTGGTAATCCAAATCATTCTGGAAGCTAAAAAGGATACGAAGGTGGAAAAAGCATAGTTCCTGTATTCCAGGAGCTTACCATCTACTAATAATGAATCTAATATCCATTGATTCAGCCAGTACTGATTGGGTACCTACTGAGCAATGGGGAATAGAGGGTTAGATCACACTGCCTGGATAGAGCTTACAGCCTAGTGGAGAATACAGACATTAAGCAAGTAATAACACAGTACTAGTATAATAAATACCATGGTATTAAAGTAACACGACCTCCTTGCTATAAGGACATATAGCAAGGAGGTCTGGGGGCATGTGAGTCATACAAGGCCTTCTAGAAGAGATGATTGTAAGGGGATATCCAAAGAGGAACTGGAATTAAGTGGGCAGAATGGAGAAGGGGGAGGAGAAGAAAGAGAATCATGTCAGGTAGAGGGAAGAGCATGTGATAACCCAAAGGCAGGGTGGAATGAGGTACTTTCAAAGAACTAAAAAAAGGTCTGTGAGGCTAGAGCTGGGTGAACAATAAGTTGTAGAAGATGGGGCTAAAAGGATTGATGGGGCAGGGCCGGATGATGTAGAGGCTTGTATACCACGTTGAGGAATTGAAAATGTATGCAAGAGCAATAAGGAAGCCCTGATAGATTTGAAAAAGATTGGTGTCATGACATCGTATGTTCATTTGTTTATCTAATAATATTTATTGCATGCCTACTCTGTGCCAGTGTATCAGGTGCTAGAAACTTTAATAGAGATATAAATTGTAATTTAAAACTTTAAAAAGTAATTCATTCAGAAAGATGGGAGGCAGGAAAGTTTTCTTAGAATGAAAAATGTATTCATGCAACAAAAAGTTTTATCTCAGGATCTGTTCTAGACCTTGGAGATTCAATGGTGAATTATACCCAGTCCTCATCACAAGGAATATTTATTGTGTGCATTGATAATCATGGCAGGAAGTATAGCATGTAGGAGATGAAAGAGAAAAATCATAGTCAACTGAAAAATCTGCTCTGGCAGACACTGAGAGTGTGGCACAGTGGAAGCTAATAGTAACCAGGATCCAGGCACATTAGTGTTTACACTTCCATGTGCATGATCCCAGTTTTCAAAAACTGACTGTGTCCCCCTAAAAGGAAGTAGGAGTCCATGGAGAAATGGCTGATTCCAGATCTGAGACAGGAAATGCGTAAGATAAGCCTTGACCATCTTTTTACGCAGATGGCAAAGATGTAGTCAAAGATGAATGTAATTATATCAAAAGGACATTGAAACCAGCTTGAAGGGTCACTCATTGACCAAAGATGGGACAATTTGAACATCAAAATAAATTAACTGAGGAATACCTCTGTGAATGTATAAAAATATACATGTTTATAATAATAGTTTTTTTTTTAAAAAAAGATAACCCTTAACCCCCTAAATTAAAAAAGACTCATTGGTCACATTGGAAGTAACCTCACTGAAAATTAAAGGGAAATAATTAAACATTTATTTTTTCTTTCTTGGGTAAGCAGTATTTCAAGGTGACCAAGTAGCCCTAGTTGAAGAAGAAAATTACTTCTTTATAGAGGAATTCCACCTAATAATGTAAAGGGTTGAAGAAGTGACAGAATTAGAACATTATCATTTTGCAACTTATAATAAGAATCAATAATTTAGGCAAAGATTTTCAATGAATGAAAACATTTTTAAAAATGAATGGAGGATTTTTCAATGAAAAGATCAGGCTTTTACCATCTGAACCCACTGATTAATTTGAGTAATACTTATTCTAGTGAATAAACCAGAAATATTTACCACTTGAAGCAAGATAAAATACATAGCACCCCTTATGATGTAATTTTGGGAAGAAAGGTCAAACATAACTATAATTGAACCCTCAGAGCAAAAGTGTTGTTTATAAGAAATATGAAGTTTACAGAAAAAAATTAAAATACAACAGAATGAAAAAATAAAATGACGAGGGAGGCACTGCTCTATATCAAAAGATTCTAGAAGACATAACCAAATGCAATGTGTAATCCTCTTTGGATACTGCTTTGAACAAGCTCACTATAAAATGAAATTTTCATTACAATCAGGAAATGTGAATATAATGGATAATTAGACAAATCACAGAATTATTGTTAATTTGACTAGAGTTGATGGCATTGTGATTATATATGAAAATGTCTATATTTTATAGAAATGCATACTGAAGTATAGAGTGGTTAAATGACATGGGTTCTGAGATTTGCTTAAAAACACTCAGCCAAGAAAAGAAGGCATAATGTCTGATGCTGGTGTGGCAAAATCTAGGAAACTGTTGAATCTGGGTGTAGTATATAGGTGTTCTCTGTACTATACATGTTTGAAATTATTAATAAAAAACCGTGACTGTGGCTTTGTGAGGTAGGTAAGGCAGAGTATTCTGCAAACACCCATGATTAGAAGGCTTACACCTGAAGCACGTGATTGGTGTGAGGTCATGCAGCTAATAAGAAACAGAGCTGTGACTAGAACTCTAATTCCAAGTCTAGCACTCTTTCCATAATGGCTCTCACTTTGCTTTTCTAGAATGCATTCACAAACCACCCTCTTTGACTCTTTGGCTCACGAGGTGGCTCTAGCATTGGAAGAAAACAGACAGCATTTTGTTCCTTAAATTTTGCCCATTTCCCTAGAACTGGAAAAGAGGGCTGTGGTTTGTCAGTAGGTTCCTGGAGGGAGGTGGTTTCCAATTGCTGAGTAGATGAATGATCAGGCATTAGTAAAAGGTTTGTTCACTGGCTCAAAGTCAGATCAAGCCCTGGCTTCTGGCCTTTCCTAAGCCACAGGCAAATCCCAGGCACGTTGATCATCTGCAAGCACGTTTCTACCTCTTCTCACTTCTCTTTGCAGCAGGTTATCCTTCCTCACATCTGAGAATATGAAATGCTTTAATGAGGGTATAAGAAATTGACCTGCTCACTTCCAGGCAAATCTGTGGGCAAAAGTTCACATTTAGATGGTGTCTGTAATTCTCTTTTGCTGTGTAACTCTGAGAGGTTTTCTTTGGATCAGCAGAGGTGGGAATGCTAACACAAATGAAACATAACTAGCGCTATTTTCAGTAAAATGACACTAACTGGCATTACTACCTACTGCATAGTAGGCATTCTTTAGTGGATTTCCGAAAGTTAACTCATTCAATTCTATGTAAATTTTATTAAAAACAAAACAGTCTGGAGAACAGATTTTGGAAAACTCGAGACCTAAAACAGGATTGAAAGTCTACCATTTACTTTCCCTTCTCCGGAAACCCAGAGAGAATGATTGCAGAGACACTAAGTAATTGGGATTCTGTAACCATAGATGAAATTGCTAGGCTGGTGCCCATAGAGTTTGCACTTTATAGGGTAGATAAAAAGAATAAATATCTGTGTTCTTTGGTTATAAACGTGTCTATGCCTAGCTTTTGAGGACATTTGTTTGGCTGTGGCCATGAAGAAAATTACAGAATGAGTTAGTTGAAAAAGTTAAAACATGATCACTACGCCGTAAGCTCCAGCAGGAATCATGTCTATCTTGCATATCGTTGTGTCTGTAGCACCTAATACAGTTCCTAGCCCAGAGTAGATACTCAACAATTATTGATTTGTTTTGAATGAATGAATGAATGAATGAATGAGTCAAAATGAATTTGCTATCCTTAAAATGTATTCCAAACATTTGCTTATTCCATGCCAAGCTGACCACAGTCAGGCAAGTTGTGAGTTGGAATTCTGCTGTTTGCAAATTGTAAATCACAGAAAGACACATATTTTTGTATAGGTTATAAATGCATTGGTCTTTCTCAAATCTTGACAGTCGTAGCTACACTTCTGTGCATTGTTGGTCTTATTCACCCTCTGGATGCAGTTAGTGATGAAGGTTCACCCTTCTCAAAATCATCCTTGTCTTAATGTAGAACGCACCTACTAAGCCCAGCTTTTGAGATTTCCTCCAACCTGTCTTCCACCTCTGACTTCTATGTTTCCAGAATGTACTAGACTATTCAGCATATACTTAATCATTTTCTATCCAGTCCTAATTTCCTCAGACTTCCTGTTGTCTACAGATTACTCAGAAATGCTCAGCCTGGCAGGCTTTGTCATTGGAATCCTGTCTCCCAAACCAATCAGTCTTCCCAGCCCACCCTAACAGGAGGCTTTGTAGCCAGAGTTGGGCTTAGTCCTTAGCCCCAGTCCCGGCAGGCCTTGAGCAGTCAGCAAACCCAGGCAGAAGGAATGAGGCAGCTGCACTCAGCTTCTTCATTCTCCCAAATGCTTAGGAATTCTGTTTAGCCAGAAACTCTACTTATGATGAATCACAGTTGTACACAAATTATATATACAGTCTTGACAACTCAAGTTCCTCACTGAATAATTCTATGCTCTTTCCAACTATATGAAAGCGTATGTGCCTATAAGGAGGATCTGACTGCCACAGACTCCTCATTTCCCATGCTTATCTCCTGTATTAGTCAGCTGAGGCTGCTATAAAGAAAAACACCATAGACTGTGTCACTTAAACAACAGAGAGTTATTTCTCACAGTTCTGAAGGCTGAAAGTCTGAGATCAGGTGCCAGCATGGTTAGGTTCTGGCATGGGCTCTCTTCCTGGCTTAGAGGCGGCCACCTTCTCACTGTGTCCTCATATGGCAGAGACAGAGAGAGAGAGAGAGAGCAAGAGCAAGCGAGCTCTAGTGCCTCATCCTTTTCTTATAAGAGCAACAGCCTTATTGGATTGGGGCCTCATCCTTATAACTTCATTGAATTTTAGTCACCTGCTAAAGGCCCTGTCTCCAAATAGAGTCACCTTGGGAGTTAGGCTTCAACGTGTACATTTTGGGGAAACACAATTAGGTTCATAGCACAACCTCATTATTTATACTACCTATATCACCCTTCATTCTAGTTTCTTATGTCATATTTGAGCCAAGGCTTAAGACACAAAAATCCCCATGCTTTATTATAATTGATCTGAAAACATAAAGCTCAAGATAAGAAATTTCTAATGAGTTTAATTTTTCAAAAAATCTTTTATTTGTGTTTTACCAGGGCTCAGAGAGATCTGACACATTTGGAATTTACAGAAATGTTGTTCTACCAGAGCAGCAGTTGAACTCAGTGATTAGGGGCACCAACTGTGGCATCAGACTTGAGTCTATTTAAAATGACAAATTTTTGCTGCCCTCACCAACATTTCCAGTCTCCTATCCTGCTCTTTTTTTTCCTATTGTACCTATAGTCCTCTAACATATTATATAATTTGCATATTTGATGTATTTTCTTTCTTTCCTCCTAGAATGCATTAATGACTCAACGACCTACGCATTTTTAACTCTCTTGTTCACTGACATGTCTTCCATGATTAAACCAGTGCCTGGAACATAATAGGTCTTTAGAAAAAAAATTTTGATGAAGAAATATTTGAATGAGGGCTCAGTGATGTTTAATTTTATGTGTCAGTTTGACTGGGTCACAGGGTACCTAGACATTTCACCAAACTTTATTCTGGGTATACCTGTGAGAATGTTTCTGATTGAGACTAACATTCAAATTTGTAGACTGAGTAAAGCAGACTACCTTCCCTAATTGGTGGGCCTGACCCAATCAATTGAAAGCCTAAATAGAAGGAAAGGCTGACCCTCCCTGGAATAAGAGAAAATTCCTCCTGCCTGACTGCCTTCAAGCTGGGCCATCAGTGTTTTCCTGCCTTTGGATTCCAACAGGAACATTAGCTTTTCCTGGATCTCAAGCCTACCAGCTGTGGAAAGGAACTACATGGGTTCCCCTGTGTGATGGTGCCAGATCTTGGGGCTTCCAAGCCCTCATAATGACATGAGCCAAATATTTTTAATAAATCTCTGCCTCTCTCTCTTCCTACATACATGCGCGTGCGCGCGCGCGCGCACACACACACACACACACACACACAATTGTATCTGTTTCTCTGGAGAACCCTGACTACCACAGATTTTGTTAGTAGGAGTGGTTTTTGAGGAACTGGATTTTGAGAAAGAGTTTTTTGAATTGGTTCTAAGGTTTCTAAAATTGATCCTCTAACAGGATTAAAGATGCTAACAATTCTATTTTTAGTAGTAAAGAGAGGACTGATAGCTAATGATGTGATCTAGCAATGAAGATATGCAAAATATCACCATTTAATACTCCTAATCAACCACTTAGATGACACAGAGATCTGGGTGACACTGTGTATGATACTTTCAAACATATTTCTCAAACTAATGAATATAATGAAATTGGGTGGTTGCTCCTAATGTCACTGGACAAAGTGGAGAAAGAAAATAAGCTCAGCCAGGTGCAGCAGCTCACGCCTGTAATCCCAGCACTTTGGGAGGCTATGGTGGACAGATCACTTGAGATCTGGAGTTTGACACCAGTCTGGCTAACATGGCAAAACCCGTCTCTACTAAAAATACAAAAATTAGCCAGCCATGTTGGCGCACGCCTGTAGTCTTAGCACTTTGGGATGTCATTGTGGGCATATCACTTGAGGTCAGGAGTTTGAGAGCAGCCTGGCCAGCATGGTGAAACCCCGCCTGAACTAAAAATACAAAAATTAGCCATATATGATAGTACACACCTATAGTCTTAGATACTCAGGAGTTTGAGGCAGGAGAATCACTTGAACCTAGGAGGCGGAGGTTGCAGTGAGCCGAGATCATGCCACTGCACTCCAGCCTGGGCAACAGAGTGAAACTTCGTCTCAAAAAAAAAAAAAAAAAAAAGAATGATAGGCTCAGGGATTAGAATTCCCAGCTTAAGCATTACATAAATTACCTGAAAGCTTCTATGTGTACCCTGAAATAAACTTATCTGCCTCAGTCACAGGGTTGGCTACTGAAAATCAGACCCAGAATCTCAACCTGCAACTGGCTGAATTACAATGCAAGTTAAGTCCCAGCCTCATAAGGTGTTTGTTTTTAAAATTAGGGTAACGATTGGGAAGAAATGAGATTCTAAAAGTTGGAATAGGGATGTGTGTGAATCCCCTGCTAAAGCTGACGATATTGAGCCCCTAAATTCTGATGAATGTTTTTGTCAGTGGAAGAGGTCAATCCACTTACAGTGAAAGCAGCTTCCACACCTCCGTTGGAAGTAGCCTCCCCACTCCTGTTTCAGCAGAATAATGCATTGCCTGAGGGATGCAGTAATGTGATGCATTATTGTAATGGCCCTGCTCAGGCAGCTGCCACACAAGACAGTGTTGAGTCCCCTTGGAACACACTCCACCACTTATCTTTGCTGTAGATCTATAACTGACTCAAGGCACAGCAGGTCCCTAAAGGTGAGGTACAAGGTGTGAACCAGGAAGAGGTATTCTATACTTCAAAATAGCTGTCTGAGTTTTCTAATTTATACAGGCAGAAATCTGGGGGACTTGTATGAAAATGGGCATTAAGGGTGTTGGATAGTGATGGAAGGAACATAAAGTTAGACTAGGCCAAATTTATTTATTTGGACTTACTAAGCAGAGATTCTAATGTTTAATGTTGCAGTTCAGGGAGTTAGAAAGGGAGATTGTTAAAAGTTTGTTTGATTGGTTGGTTGAAACATACACCAATAGGTGGTCTACAGTTAGTGAGTTAGAAATGATCAACCTGCCTTGGTTTAATGTAGGGGAAGAGATTCAAAGGCTTAGAGAGATTGGAATGTTAGCATAGATTTCTCATTTAAGACCTAATCGCCCACCCTGGAAGGGTCCAGAAAACATATTTCACCAATACTGTGAGAAATGTATTTGTGGAGGGAGCCCTGCTCTGTGATTGCTTTTCTCTACAAGTCAAACCTATGGCAGCCACTGAATTGGGAGCCTAACTGCAGTGGAAGTAACTGGATCCCAGAGTATTAGAGGCCAAGTGGCAGCACTCAACCACCAAAGACAAGGTGGATAAAGTTGCCAGAATAGACTGCTGAGTCAAAAGAACAATCAACATAATTTGACTTGCACAGACCTAGTTGGTCATGGTGCTCCCAGAAGTAAAATAAATAGGAAACTTCCTAAATTCTCACTTGATTTATATAAGCAGACATTTTTTCTAGATGAAGTAAACAAAAGTTTAACCTGAATAATAAAAACAGAGTTCAGCCCCTCGATGAATTCTTAGATTTCAGTGAGTTTGCAGACTCAGAGCCCCTTGCAGAAGGACCCCAAGTTACTGCCAGAAATTTATAGTTAATCTTCCAGCCTTCTCTAAAGGGACCTATGGCTTTTTATCATGTTGTGCACTGGGAAAAGGAAATAATCAGACTAATTATTCATCAGAAACTAATGGACACTGTCTTGGAACTCATATAATTCCCAGAGACCCAAAATGTCACTGTGGTCCACCAGTCAGAATACGGGTTTATGGAGATCAGGTGATCAGTCTCACAGTGGACCCAGTGAGCCCCCGAATATATCCTGTGATTATTTTCCCAGTTCTAGATGCATAATTGTAATAGACCTGGCAGAATATAACCAGGTAATAGCACCTGACATAACCCCCACATTTGTTCCTTGACCTGTGAAATGAAGGCCATTATGATAAGAAAGGCCAAGTGTAAGCTGTTAGAATTGCCCCTACCTAGGCAATAGTAAACCAAAATCAATACTGCATTCCTGGAGGGATCGCATACATTATGCCACCATCAAGAACTTGAAGCATGGAAGGATAGTAATTCCCACTACATCCCCATTAATTCCCCTATTGGGCCTGTACAGAAGACAGATGGATTTTGGAGAATGACAGTGAATTATCGCAAGCTTAACCAGGCGGTAACTCCTATTGCAGCTGTTGTGCCAGATGTCATTTCATTGCTTGAACAAATTAACATGTTTTCTGATACCTGGTTTGCAGCTATTGATCTGGCAAATGTTTTTTCTCCCTATCTGTCAAGAAGGACCACCAGAAGCAGTTTCCTTCAGCTAGCAAAGCCAATAATATACACCTTCACTGTCTGATGTGTGTGTCCCCACCCAAATCTCACCTTAAATTGTAATTCCCATAATCCCCACGTGTCAAGGGTGGGACCAGGTGGAGGTAACTGAATTATGGGGGCAGTTGCTTCCATGCTGTTCTCATGATAATTCGTGGGTCTCATGAGATCTGATGGTTTTATAAGTATCTGACATTTCCCTACTTACACTCATTCACTCTTCTGCCACCCTGTGAAGAGGTGCCTTCTACCATGATTGTAAGTTTCCTGAGGCCTCCCCAGCCATGTGGAAATATGAGTCAATTAAACCTCTTTCCTTTGTAATACCCAGTCTCGAGTATTTCTTCATAGCAGTGTGAGAATGAACTAATACACTCTCCTACCTAAGGCATATATCAAGTCTCCAGCTCTACATTATAATTTAGTTCACAGGAATCTTGATCACTTTTTCCTTCCATAGGCTATCACACAGGTCCACTACATTGATGACATTATGCTGACTGAACCTAATAAGTAAAAATTAGCAACCACTCTGGACTTATTGGTAAGACATTTGCACACCAGAGGGTAGAACATAATTCTGACAAAAAATTTGGGGCTTCTACCTCAGTGAAACTGCTAGCAGTCCAGTGAGGTGGAGCATGTAGAGATATTCCTTCTAAAGTGAAACCTAAGTTGTTCCATCTGGCCCCTCCTACAACCAAGAAGGAGGCACAATGCCTAGTGGTCCTGTGAATTTTGAAACAATATAATCCTCATTTGAATATGCTATTCCAGTCTATTTACTAAATGATCTGGAAAGCTATTAGTTTTGCAGCAGAGATTGGGGGCAGTGGAGAGGGAGTTCCAGAACAAGAGAAGGCTCTGCAGTGGGTCCAGCCTGCCATGCAAGCTGCTCTGCCACATGGCCATATGACCCATCAGATCCAATGGTGCTTGTAAAATGTCCATGGCAGATAGTGATGTGGCTTGGAGACCTTGGCAGGCTCCGATAGGGAAATTGCAGAATAGGCCCCTAGGATTTTGGAGCAAAGCCCTGCCATTCTCTATAGATGGCTCCTTTTCTCCTGAGAAATGACTCTTGACCTGCTTCTGAGCCTTACTAGAGACTAAACACTTAGCCACAGACCAGTAAGTTACCATACAACCTGAACTGCCCATCATTAACTGAAAGATATCTGACCCAGCAAGTTACAAAGTTTGGTGTGCACAGCAGCACTCCATTATCAGATGGAAATGGTATATACATGACTGGGCTTGAGCGAGCCCTGAAAGCACAAACAAATTACGTGAAGAGGTGGCCCAAATGCATGATTCTCCACTTCTACTACACTGCCTTCTATTTCCGAGCCTGCACCTCTGTCCTCATGCGAAGTTTCCTAGGATCACTTGGTGGAGGAAGGGAAGACTCAGGACTGGTTTGCAGATGGTTCTGCTCAATGTGCAGGTACTATCCAAAAGTGAACAGCTATAGCACCACAACCCTTCTCCGGGACATTCCTGAGGATAGTGGTGAAGGGAAATTCTTCCATTGGGCATATCTTTGAGCAGTGTATCTGGTTGTTTACTTTGCTTGGAAGGAAAAATGACCAGATGTGTGATGATATACTGATTCATTGCTGTGGCCAATGATTTGCCTGGATGGTCAGGGACATGAAAGGAACGTGATTGAAAAGGTGGTGACAAGGCAGTTTGGGGAAGAGGTTTGTGGATAGACTTCTATGAATGGGAAAATAATGTGAAGATATTTCTGTTTCATGTGTATGGTAACCAAAGAATGACCTCAGCTGAGGAAGATTTTAATAATCAATTGGATAGAATGACCCATTCTTTGGATACCAGTCAGCCTCTCCCCAGCCACCCCTGCCATCGCCCAGTGGGTTCATGGATAAAGTTGGCATGGTAGCATAGATAGAGGTTATACATGGGTTTAACCCTTGATGACTTCAACGCATCAGGGTCAACCTGACTGCAGCCAATGCTGAGTTGTCCCGTGGCAGAGCCCCACGCCAAGTTACTGATACAGCACTATTCCTTAGGGTGCTCAGCTAGCTATCTGGTGGCAAGTCTGTTATATTGGACTTCTTCAATTACAGAAGGGACAGCATTTTGTTCTTACTCAAATAGACATGGATACTGGATATTTAATAGATTTACTTTCTTGGCATGTAACACTTCTGCCACAACTATTATCTGAGGAATTACAGAATGTCTTATCTACTACCATGGTATTCTATATAGTACTGCTTCTGAACAAGGAACTTGCTCCACAGCAAATGAAATACAGTAATGGGCCCAGGCCACAGACATTGGTCTAACCATGTTCCCACCATCCTGAAGCAGCTATTTGGTAGAACGGTGGCATGGCCTTTTGATGATTCAGTTATAGCACTGGCTAGTGGCAATTCCTAGCAGGTCTGAGGCAAGTTTCTCCAGAACACTGTGTATGCTCTATATAAGCCTCCAACGTATGGTGCTATTTTTCCCATAGCCAGAAATTATGGGTCCAGTAGTCAAGGGGTAGAAATGAGAGTGGTACCATTCACTATGACTTGGTGACCCACTAGCAAATACTTGCTTCCTGTTCCTGCATCCTTATATTCTTCTGGCAAAGAGATCTTAGTTCCAAAGGGAGAAATGCTTCTCCCAGGAGACACAACCATAATTCTATTGAACTGGATGTTCAAACTGCCACCTGGCCACTTTGGGTTCCTCATCATGCCTTTGAATCAGCAGGCAAAGAAATGAGTTACTGTGTTGGCTGAGATGATTGATCCTGAAAAACGAGGGGAAATTGGATTACTAGTCCATAATGGAAGTAGGGAAGAGTATATCTAGAATACAGGAGATCTCTTGGGGCATCTCTTAATATTACCATTTCACTGTAATTAAGAGCAGCAACCGAACTACAACCGAATTAACTACAACAACCGAATTGAGACAGGACTACTAATAGCTCAGACCCTTCAGGAATAAAGGTTTGGGTCAGCCCACCAGGTAAAAAGCAATGACCAGCTGAGGCGTTTGCCTAAGGCAAAGGGAATATGGAATGGGTAGTGGAAGAAGGTAGTTTATAAGTACCAGCTATGACCACATGACCAGTTACAGAAACAAGGACTGTAATTGTCATGAGTATTTGCTCCTTATTTTGTTATGAATACGTGTGTGTATTAAGCAAATATCTTTGTTTTCTTTCCTCTCATCCCCTTAGTGTGTGTATTAAGCAAATATCTTTGTTTTCTTTCCTCTCATCCCCTTATCGTGTAACATGAGATGTGCATTACTTTATTGATTGACTTTATTTTATAGCATTGAATCATTGTTGATTTTATACCATAGTACTGAAGTTACAGAATATAAAGGAGAAAAGTAAACATCATTTAAGGATTTTACTTTCTCTTCTGGGAAAGAAGTTAATTTGGTTTTAGTTGTGAGCAGAATAGCTACATCATGTTAGGCAGAATTATAACCTTGTTATTATCTTTCTTTGGAGACTAAGTTCCTAAGATTAAGTAAGCAGATGCATATGGGTGCCAAGTTGACAAGGGATGAACTAGGCTAATTGTATGTGTCAACTTTATCGGGCCATGAATCATCCAGTTATTTGGTTAAACATTATTCTCGGTGTGCCTGTGAGAATATTTCTGGATGAGATTAACATTTCAGTCAGTTAGCTGAGAGAACAGTTACTCTTCCTAATGTGTGTGGGCCCCATCAGGTTGAAGATCTGAATAGACAAAAAGTGCTGACCCTCCCTGGAGTAAGAGAGAATTCCTCCTACCTGCCTGTCTTCAAGCTGGGATATTGGTTTGTTCCTGCCTTCAGACTCAAACTGAATCATCAGCTCTTCCTGGTCTCAAGGCTGGTAACCATGGACTTAGAGCTATATCGTCTGCTTTCCTGCATCTCCAGCTTGCTTTTAGAATCTGCCATCCTTCATAATTGCATGAGCCAATTTTTTATTTGATAGATATTAATAGATCGAGATATTGTTAGCTATAATACAGGTGTAGAGATAGGTAGGTAGGTAGGTAGATAGACAGACAGACAGAGATGATACATACATCCTATTGGTTCTGTTTCTCTAGAGAATTCTATCAAATACAGTCTCTTTCACTGTTCTGTAGATTTGGCCTTCTTCAACTTCTTTGCTCTTCTCTCACTCCCCCATGTTCACCCTGTGAATTTTTGGCTGAGGTTAAGCAAAGGTAGCATAAAAAGAGCCTTTCAGGGTTAAAGCAAACTTAACTAGCTAGAGAAGTACAGCATCGAGCATGGTCCTCCTTCCCTTCCCTGCTTCATGAACATCTTCAACTCCACTTAACAACTATGTGTCTAACATGCACCCAGAGCTACTAGAGGTGCATTTTAAATTTTACAACTACCCAATAAGGAAGGCATTGGAAGATAAAAATACAAAAGCTCAGAGGACTGAGGTGAGGATCCTCAAGGTCATCACTAAGGAGGTTCATCACTTTCGGCTTATAGGTCCTTAGTTTAGTTACTTAACTTCCTTTTGTCTCAAATTTCTCATCTGTAAAATGAGGACCGTAAGATTACAGCACCAACTCTCAGGTCTGTTGCAAAGATAAGAGTTGTTGTTTTATTAAATTACACGTTATTATAGATGGAGTGGTGAGAACAGTATCTGGAACATAAAAAGCTCATCATGTTAGCTTTTATTTTTGCTATCGCAGAGCCTCAATTTCTGGACCATGTAACTGGTTGGATGGACTAGATGAGCCCTGGGTGTCCCAACCAGTTGGAATGTTCTAGCATTCAAAGACTCCATTATTCCCTTGAGATCTCTCCCATGGGGATGGGTGGTGGGAGGAAGGAGTATGGGCTTCAGTTGTCACACAGCCCCGCCCCTCCAGGAACCTCTCCAGCTCCCAGGCAGGCTGCCTTTCAGGGCTCACTGCTCTCACTTGATTCTCTTTCCACAGTGCTGACTCACTGCATTGATTGAACAGACTGCCTGCCGCAGCTCAGTCCTTCCCTAGGACGGGATGTCTTACTGGAAGCTATCCAGGCACCTTTGTTCTCTTGGGCTGCAAGTCCCCCTTTCTTTTTACCCAGCAGAGGTTTTAATATAAAAGTATAATGTGTGTGGTTTATGCCTCCATTGATGCGTGTATTTATTCAAAGATGATGCTCCCTTTGGTTAACCGTCAAAGACCATGACTTTACAGGAGGTTATTTTTGACTGCTCCTCCTTAAAGGAACAGAAAAGCAACTTTCTATAATTACCTTCAAATTCAGAAGAGAGTTCTACCGTATTTTTATGAGAAGCTGAGAAAAGTGCTTTTATTTATCCCCCTCTGGCTTTGAATGGGCTCTGGAAAAAATATATTGGTTCATGCTCAGAAACTGGTAAAGAGATATGCACAAAATGGGGAAAATGGTTCTTCATGGACTTCCTATTTCTCTTTCTCTTTTTAGAATGTGCAATACAGTCCTGCCTCTGGATGTACTCCCTTTGTTCAATGTTATTGCCTTTGCCACCTGCCTTGAAATGGTTCTTCAAGGGTTTTGATAAATCAGTTGCAAAGGTGTCTGCTTTCATTGTAACATCTGTTAGTGCCTTTTCTGAAGGGCTCTTTTTATGTTACCTAGTGAAATTCACCTCAGTGAGTATTAGGAGAACCCTAACATCAGCTGCAATGTATCAGAAGGGGAGAGGGAATGATTTTTTCTCTCCTAACTTTATTTTATTTTGGAAAGTCACAGAGGCATTTCAGAAGAAGGAAAGCAAATAATGAAAGGAAAATGGTCATTTTGAGAGACCCTTCTGCAACTGCCTTTTTTTTTTTTTTTTCCTCAATACTATGATGCGAAGAAGTTTAAATGTGACCTTGGGGACTTAGAGATATAGTTTGGCTCCATGTCCCCACCCAAATCTCACCTCAAATTGTAATTCCCGTAATCCCTACATGTCAAGGGTGGGACCAGGTGGAGGTAATTGGATCATGGGGGTGGTTTCCCCCCACATGCTGTTCTAATGGTAGTGAGTGAGTTCTCACAAGATCTGATGGTTTTGTAAGCATCTGGCATTTCCCCTGTTTGCACTCATTCTGTCCTGATGCCCTGTGAAGAAGGTGCCTGCTTCTTCTTTGCCTTCTGCCATAATTGTAAGTTTCCTGAGGCCTCCCCACCAACGCAAAACGGTGAGTCAATTAAACCTCTTTCCTTTATAAGTTAGCCAGTCATGGGTCTTTCTTCATAGCAGCATGAAAATGAACTAATACACCTAGCTTGTATTCTTCATCCACTGCTTACCCCCTCTGAGGTGCTGCCCCCATCACCTTGGCCAGGTGAGTGAGGACATGCTTCAGAGACATTGACACTGATTTTCCATACTGCCAACTGATGCTGGCATTTCTCCTTGTGCAAGCTCACCTCTAGGGCCACAGGACAGAGCTGTGGGATCAATGGCCACTGGCGAAGTTGGAAAGAATGAAGGTGGTATCTCACTTTCCGGGGCTTCCAGGGAATGCAAGTATGCAGTAGATACTAACTATAGCATCCAAACCAACCTACAGACCATTGGCATAGAGCACACAGCAGAGATCTGTAGAACTTTAATCAGGTGACTGAATTATACCAAATTATCTTGACCTTCAGAAATCCTAGGCTGGTCTGTGATTGTCCAGTTGAGGGGCCCATGAGGTAAGACTATCCAAATAGGTGGGGATAGCATTTTCCCTTGAAGGAAATAGAGATCAATCTTACTTGGAAGAAAGAAATTTGGGACCAGGGAATTAGGGGAGTCCATGGGACAAGAAGGAGGAGGGACTTTCTTCTTGTTCACACCAGGCTTCTGAGATAGAAGAAAACTTGGCCACAAAGACACAGCCTCAGAGCAGAAGGCACCATCCAAGCTCTTCTTTAAGGGAGCAACAGTGCAGCAGCAGGCCCTCTGGTCTCCGGGTTCAGCTTTGCACATGAGCTCCAGGCCTCCAAAACAAGGTCTGAGCCTCTGGATGAAGTAGACAATTTCTTTCTGGAGGCTCCTGACAAGAGCTGCTTCTAGACACAGCCTGTTGCTGATGTTGGAATCTCTCCTGGGTCAGCACCATGGTGGATGGGTGGGCTCAAGAAACATGACTCCATATTATGCTTGCATTGCATGAGTTGATTGCTGAGAGCTAAAAACTCCAGCAGTTTTGCTGTGTCACACCTTCAATTTGCACACTAAGGGATGCAGTGACTGGCATTTGGGGCTATCTAGAGCTCAGCCATTTTGGATATTGGCCTTAAAAGGGGCAGCTGGGTGCCAGTTTTCCTGGCAAGTGTCTGCAATATTTTTCTCCTCCCTCTCTTCTTCCTCTGCCACCACTTTCCTCCTCCTCACAATTATTATCAACAATACAACTATTGCTTGTTGGTTATTAACTATTTATTGACATACCAAGAGGCCTCCCAACTCAACACATCTAAGACTGACCATCATCTTCCTCCCCTGACCAACTTCTTGCCTGACATACCTTTTTGCCTTATCAGTCTTTCTCCCACTCACCCAGACTCGAAATTGTAGTGTCCCTTTTGATTTGTTCCTCAACTCAGTCCCACAGCCACAAACTTCCTATATTTTCTGCCTTCACAAGATCTCACCTGCATGTCTTCTTTTCTGGTACCACAGTCCTTAAGAAAGTTCTTACCTTCCTTCCTGCTTGAAGGTAACTTCCCAGACAGCCTCCATTGGTCTTGATTCCAGCCTCCCCTAGCTTAAATGGACTCTGCACATCTGCCACACAAATAATTCTCCCATTGCACAGTTTTGAACACATCAGTTCTGTGTTCAAAACCTTCAGTAACTCCCCTTTGATTATAAAGTTAAATCTAAGTATAGTTGATTTTCATTAGTTACAGTACTTATGTTCTATAATGTCACTGTAAATACTGAATTAGTGAATACTGAACCACTGCTTCTGGGGACAATAGGGTTAGGTTCCAGAAAGCCCCTGCTCATAAAATTTTTGTAAACCAATCAATATATAACCTGTTGTATGTGTCTGTGCCTAAAGACACTTCATTTAATACATATTGTTGATTAACATTGAACACATGGCCAGCAACATACAACTCCTGCCTTTTGAAGCTTATCTAAAACATGTGTTTTGCCTTTAAGGCACATCACAGCTTGCTTGCACTTAGGAACTCTCGACAGCACTTTAGCACTATACTTTGGGGGCATTTTAAACAGTGAAATCATCAACGAAAACCACAAAAAGGTGAAATACATGTCACTAAATATACCACAAAATGGACACTTGTTTGTAGTTTTGAGAGCTAAAACGTGTTAATCTGATTATGATAATCATTACACAAATCATCACATTATATACCTTGAATATATACCACCTCTGTCATTTAAATATTGTGATATTTAAGTTAATTTTTGGCCATGCGTGGTGGCTCACGCCTGTAATCCCAGCACTTTGGGAGGCCGAGGCCGGCAGATCATGAGGTCAAGAGATCGAGAGACCATCCTGGCCAACATGGTGAAACCCTGTCTCTACTAAAAATACAAAAAAATTTAGCTGGGTGTGGTGGTGCACCACTGTAGTCCCAGCTACTCGGGAGGCTGAGGCAGGAGAGTTGCTTGAACCCAGGAGGCGGAGGTTGCAGTGAGCCGAGATCGCGCCACTGCACTCCAACCTGGGCAACAGAGTGAGACTCCATCTCAAAAAAAAAAAAAAAATAGTTAATTTTTTTTGAAAAGACAAAGCCTTAACTTTGTTTAATCTTTAACCTCAGCTGGGAATGTGTGCATCACATTTTTTGCAATTCTATGTGTGTCTGAGAATGACTGTGAAAGCACCGTGAGTAATGATTTGGGGATGAGAAATAACTTCTAGTGAGTAAATTTGGGAATGCGAGATCTGTGAATAATGAGTTCAACTGAACCTCATCCTAGATTTTAAATCCCACAACAGTAAGGTCATTTTCTCTTTCTCCAGTATTATAGTACATTATTTTCCTATACTTTACTTCCTGCTAAAATACTCAGTCTTTCTGAATTCCTATTTCCTTGCTTCCATGCCTCTCCCTGTTAGTTGTATAGTTAAGAATTCTTTGTAAGCAGTAAACTGCCTTGGACTGATTTAAGAAAAATAAAGGAGTTGGAGAGCACTAACTGGAAGGGTGGCTCACAGACTCAAAAGGAGAGCAGGACAATTAATTGTCGTGAAGTCTACATCCCAAGGTAGTTCAGAGATCTAAGCAAAAGGAGCCTGGGAACCTTCTTCCAAAGGCTGTCTTCAAGGTGTCTTTATCCCAGTCAACTTCCTCTTAGCTTCTCCATCTTGTATGTTCAAGGTGCAAATCCTTAGGAGAGACCATGTGATTGGCCTGGCTTGAACAAAGTGTCTCTTAGCCTCAAGGTGTTCTATTGCAGAGACTAAAGTAAAGTGGACTGGCACAGTGGCTCACTCTTCTAATCCCAGCACTTGGGAGGCTGGGGAAGATTACTTAAGCCCCAAAGTTTAAGACCAGCCTAAGCAACATGGTGAAACCCCAACTCTACCAAAAAAAAAAAAACTAGCCAGGCATGATGTCACGCACCTGTAGTCCCAGCACCTTGGGAGGATGAGGTGGGAGGATCGATGGAGCCCAGGAGGTCTAGGCTGCAATGAACCATTACTGCATCACTGCAGTCCAGTCTGGGCAACAGAGAGAGACCCTGTCTCAGAAAACAATACAATAAAGTAAATCAAATTCAATTCAAGTGGGATGATGATTGGCTTAACCTGGCTCATCTGCCACACATTGGCTAGTATGGCAGAGTCTGCTACTAAAGTTGCCCTGGGATTGGTGCTGTCCAGATAAAAACAATAATCACTACATTTATTTTTCTTTTCCATCTTCATAGTCTGAAATTCTTTTCCTTCTTCAGTTCTCATCTAAATATCACCCTTTCTCTAGGGCCTTTGCTGATTGACCCAGCTGGATGTGGTTTTCCTTTTTCCCCCCTTAAACCCAGTGGCTCTTGGTATTTATTTTCTGGCTTTCATGTTCAGCCCTATGTTATGGCTATATGTGAAGCTTTCTCATCACTTGTTTGCTTATTTATTCAGGAAACATGCATCCATTACCTACTTTGTACAGGAATTGTGCTAAGCCTCTCCTTCTCTGGGTTCCCAGAGGGCAGGGACTATGGCCTTGAAGAACTTGTAGAGACCAGTAATGGGCCCAGTGGACTCCACATGGAAAACACCTACACCCAAGCAGATTGAGTTTAGCCAGGAATAAGTCCTCTTGTGAGAGCCATGTGGCTTGGCGTAGCTGACTTCCTAGTCAACATCATAACAAATGCCCTGTGTATGTGCATTGCTGTTATGTATATTTACCTTAAGAATGATCCAGCTAGAAGGACTAGATGTATACGTTACATAGCTGAATAAAACTTTATACACACACACAATCAAGTTGTAAACTGGAGAAATTAATATTTAGCCTTAATTTTTAATAGTAAATAATTCTGGTCAGGCATGGTGCCTCACACCCGTAATCCCAGTACTTTGGTAGGCCAAGGCAGACGGATCACTTGAGGTCAGGAGCTCGAGATCAGCCTGGCCAACATGGTGAAACCCCATCTCTACTAAAAGTACAAAAATGAGCCAGGTGTGATCCCAGTTACTCAGGAGGCTGAGGCAGGAGAATCGCTTGAACTCAGGAGACAGAGGTTGCAGTGAGCGGAGATTGCGCCACTGCATGCCAGCCTGGGTGACAGAGTGAGACTCCATCTCAAAAAAAATAAATAATTTTAATGAAAAGAAGAAATAGATATAACCCAGCCTTTTAATTTAGCAAAGACACAAAGCCAAATTAGAACATAATGAATAAGAAAGTATAAAAATGTGAAACTATTGATGTATTATATAGGTTTGACTTAAATAACTGTAGGATAAGCCCTAAAATCAGCAAACAAACATCCCTACGAAATGATATTCCCCAATCAGATGCTTCCTTTTACACCTGCCCACATTCTTCCTTTCTTCATGACTTCGGGGATGGAAATCTGGGTTTATAACAAAGGACTTGTACAAGTTCTCAAGAATATTCAAAGCTCTTTTCCAAGGAAAAAGGCATCTTTCTCCAGCAAACTTGTGATGAAGTGGTACCTGCTCTAGACAAATCTACATCTTAACCTCCCAGCCCAGCAGGACAGCTCAGCTTCCCTCATCACTGGCCATTTAGAGCACACTTTGACTGATAGTTCTGAATGTCTGCCTTCCCTGAGATTTGTACTTTTCCAAATTGACTGCAACTCAGCACTGATCAAAAACTTGCTTAAAACAGCTGTAATTTGGGAAAAAGTATCTAATGGACATGTTAGGATATGTCTTCTTTCTTCCAGGTTCTCTAAACACAGTCCCTGTCATAAAGCAAAGTATCTAGACCATAATACCTTGGCTTCCTACAAAAATTCCTTTGTGGATTTATACCACTGTTAACTTTTACAGACACTGGCCCAAGAAACATTTATTTTTAACTGCATTTCTGTCTTCTTTCTTGCAAAATTTTACTTGGAAGGTATTGTCCACTAGATACCCAATGTCCTTTTTGTAAACATGTACAGGATAAATTCCTCTTTCTTTGGAGTTCAAAGAAAAAATTCTTTTCTGCAGAGTTATTCTGATGTTTTTCATTTAAATCAGATAATAAACATTATGCAAACCACCACTCTCTTGCCTTGGTTTCCAGAAAATTCATGGCAAAATTCAGTTATCAAGTTCATCTATTGTAAAGTCATTCCCTTTTGAAAGAGGAAGAGATTTGTACTGTCTTTTTTATTCTCTTTATTGCATTGCTTTTTGCAGTGTTTAATTTTTGAAACTATCTCAAATGTTCTTGTAAAGGGTAGGGGATAAACCGTCCACCCACACAGATCGAATTTGTGGTCCTTTCTGCTTTAATTTAAATTCCTGTCAGGATCTAAAATCGGGGGTAATATCTCCTTGAGCACTTATTCAAGTGCTATTTGTCAGTAAGCAAAGGGGAAAAATCTGTTTTGTTTTTTTTTTTAACTTTCTTAGCGATGAAGCCAGCAAGAACATTTGTCTGAACATCAATAACAATTAGATCTTAATTATAAGAATATGTTCCCAGTAACATTCTGCTCCCAAAGGGGTAGGTTGGGGTAATTTGAGCCACAGATTTATTTTGTCATTTACCCTGAAAGTCATGCTGAAGTGGATGCTTAACTTTAAAGTGATGAGGTAAAATTACTGATGCAAGTTATCCTGAACTTGCATCAAACCTTTGACGCCACTTCTTGGTTAATTAAAACCAAACTTACAGAACAGGAACATTCCTGTCATGACTGTCGTATTACATTATTATACCTATAATTATTTGTGTAATCCACAATTATACACTAGTAATTTAGTGAGTGAGGTTAACCAGTTTTTTATAACTCTGATATGATTTCAGACCCTTTGATATCATCCTCTCTTGGCACATAAGATAAAACCTGAACTTCCTACTGTGACCTATAAGCCTAATGTGATTTAGCTCCTGCCTAGTTCTAAAGCTTCATTTCTTTCCACTATCTTCTGCCTCACTCTGCTCCACTCATCTGCAGCCCTTTTGGTTTCTTTAATTTTATAATCTCTCCCATTGCAGCCTCTTATGTGCTTGCTCTTCCCTATCTCATATGGTTTAGCTCTGTGTTCTCACCAAAATACCATCTCAAATTGTAATTCCCATAATCCCCGTGTGTCAAGGGTGGGACCTGGTGGGAGGTGATTGGATCATGGGGGCGGTTTTACCCTTGCTGTTGTGATAGTGAGTGAGTTCTTATGAGATCCGATGGTTTTAGAAGGGGCTCTTCGCACTTTGCTCATTTGTTCTCTCTGGCTTACTGCCATGTATGACATGTCTTTACTTCTCTCTTGCCTTCTGCCATGGTTGTAAGTTTCCTGAGGCCTCCCCAGCCGTGCAGAACTGCGAGTCAGTTAAATCTCTTTCCTTTAGAAATTGCCCAGTCTCAGGTATGTCTTTATAGCAGTGTGAGAACAGACTAATACACTATTCTTTCCCAATTTTTCATGTTTGGCTCTTCAGAGGATTCCGTCTCAAAATTTCATGGGTATGGAAGTCATCTGAGGATCTTGTTGAAATGCAGATTCTGATTTGATAGGTCTGGGGTTCTGTATTTCTAATGAGCTCCCAGGTTTGCCAATGTCAACTAAAACAGCATTCCTTGTTCTGAGAAGATGTCCAATCACTATCTATCACAACACTTTCTTATTTCTTTCTCAGCACTTGTCACATCAGTTCTTCTTTATCATCTCTTGCTCTCAATAGACAGCAAGTTCCATAAAGGTAGTAACTTAGGCACAGTTATATCCTTGCACCTAGCTCAGAAACTTCTTCTTAGATTATTTTGTGGATTAATACAATTGATCTCCCCAACTCTCAATTGACATAATAACCCGGAACTCAAACACTGTAGCATATTGAAACTGGAACATCCCTTAGGAATAATCTAGCTACACGGGAGGCTGAGGCAGGAGAATGGCGTGAACCCGGGAGGCGGAGCTTGCAGTGAGCTGAGATCCGGTCACTGCACTCCAGCCCGGGCGACAAACCGAGACTCCATCTCAAAAAAAAAAAAAAAAAAAAAAAGGAATAATCTAGTCCCTCATTTCTGAGGGAGGAGAATTAGACCTAGAGATGTGAACTAACTTACCCAAGGCTACACAGTCTTAAAATTAACCAGGGCTCTAGTTCAGGGTTCTTATTCACTTTTAACAAATGCTGCATTTTCTCACTACATGTCACCATTAGTCTTCCAGCAGATGAAACTTAGCCCATTAAGGATAATCAACTTGTCCTGGTTTGCCCAGGACTTTTCTGGTTTTAGCACTGAAAGTTCTGTGTCCTAGAAAGCCTCTCAGTCCTGGACAAATCAGACTTTAGACCCTAAATGGACTAGTGTGTGTGTTGTTACTTCCTCTGCAATGCAAATGTCAATACATCCTTCCTCCCCCTAGTGTGTGAGTTTTGGCAAGTAATAAAAAGAATGAGTAGTATATACTCCTGTTGAACATAATAGACATTTCTTCAGAAGTCATACATAGCAACAGGTCATTAGCAAAAAGTTAACACTCCCAAAGTCGGCAGATAAACTTTAAATTCAGAACCATTTCTTTTCCTATCAGGAATCTAGGCTCCAACACTCCTTTTTCTTGGGGAAATATGTCTTTGTTTTCTCAGGCCACTTAAATGACAACAATTTATTGCCTCACAATTCTGGGGGCTGGAAGTTTGAAACTAGGGTGCCACATAATGAGTTTCTGGTGAGGACTCTCTTCCTGGCTTGCAGGCAGCCTTCTTCTCACTGTGTGTTCATATGGTCTTTCCTCACAAAGTGCACATGGAGATAGAGATTTCTGTCTATTCCTCTTCTTGTAAGGTCATCAGTCCTATAAGATCATGACTCAACCCTTATTGTCTTACTTATCTTTACCTCCTAAATGCTCTATCTCTAAATACAATCACATTGAGGCTTCAACATATGAATTTTGGGAAGACACATTTAAACTATAGCAAAATGCTACCAGATTTCCAAGTGGTGATCACATCAAATCTGGAATCTATTAATTTACTTGACAGTTTTAGCTCATGACTTCAAGTTTCCTAGCACTGAGAGTGACCTCCCCAACAGCAGTGGCAACCTGTTTGGTGTTGGGTTTTAAATACAGGGTGGCAATAGCAACTAATGGGTACTCACCTCTTACAGGCACAGGGGAGACCAGAGAAACAGGATTGGAAAGGGAGAAGAAAGAACTCTGTGAACCATGCACCAGTTTCCGAGAGTGGGACATTATCTTACAACAGCTCCAGTGGCAGCCCTTGCCCCAGAGTCTAGGCATGCCATTGCAACTTCAGTAGGTTCTGTTCACTGCTGCTTCTGAAAGATGGCCTAACACAGGTGGAGGGTGAGAGTTGTTGGGTGTGAGACAACCTCCATCCTGTTTCTGTTCTCTATGTCTTTTCCCCTCAGCTTTATTCTTCATGATGGGAATGAAAGCCTTGCATGTACAATCAAGCCCTGGCAGAATGATTCAATGCCTTTCACATCCATCTGGCTGAACAATACTTTAGAGAATTGCATCTCAAAATTCCATGGGCATAGAAGTCATCTGAGGATCTTGTTGAAATGCAGATTCTGGTTTGATAGGTCTGGGGGTCTGTATTTCTAAGGAGCTCCCAGGTTTGCCGATACTGCTGATCTGGAACTACACATTGAGTAGCAAGGTTCCAAAAGCTACTGACGAATTGCATCAGAAACTCTCCTGAGTTTGGTTTCTGGAGGTCGAAGTAACCTAGTGCTTTTGCACATAGATTTCTCTTCAATAGGGCTTCAAGCCTTGCTACAGTTTTCTCCTTTGCTTCCTCCTAAGATAACCTCCACCAGAAAACCCTGCTTCTCTTCCCCAGATCCCAACACACTGCCTCTCTGATTCTACAGGGAAAAGTGTGTTTATGGCATTCACTGGTGACTTACAGGACTTGGGCTGATCCCAAGGGAAAAATGTGAAACTGTTCATCCGAAGCAGATCCTGAATTGCTGCTCAGACCCTGGGGGGACCTGAGAGTAATGCCGATTGCAGAATATTAATTTACTTTTTAAAACTGCTTTCCTCAAAAGCAATCACACGGAAGCTCTTAAAATCCCCAAACTGTCATGGCCTATCTGAGCATCGTTGGTCTATTTGGACATCATTTTAAGCTTCTTCATTAAAATAATATTCTCATAATTATACTGACACAGAACTATTGTGTCCTGTTTGATCAAGAATTGTAAGATTAAGAAAAAACATCCAAATTAGACTATTTTAGTAACTTTCCATGTAAAATGGTCTGGAGAAAGAAACATGTCAAAAAATAACTTGCTGATCTGCTGCCATATATGGTATTGGACAAAAATCACAACTATAAAGAGGAAAAAAAATTTCTTAACCATGACTTCAGCCAGGCCAACATGGTAAATTTGTAAACTTGGAAAATTTTATTTTCAGTCTCCTCAATTCCTCCCCCCCACCACATACCTCTTTGAAACCACTTCTGTTTTGAATACCCAGTTGCTTCATTCTGTCTTCCCCACTGCTTACAACTCACTCTCAAGAAGATCATTTATATCTATGTATAAATTTGGATCATTGCTATGATTTTCTCCCATGGGTATGTCTTTAAGCCTCATCCCTGACTATGGAAACAAACTGGTTGCCTGGTAAATAATTTCAGGGCATAGGTAGTTCACTGTGGGTGAACTCCTGGAATCATCTTTGAAAACACCAATAAGCATTGACTCTTGTTGGATATATTGTGCTCAGTACCTTGTATTTATCTGCTAGGTCTGCCATAACAACATGCCACATATCAGGTGGCTTAAACAGAAGAAATTTAAAGTCTGGGGACTTTAGTGCAAGCCCAAGGTGTTGGCAAATTTGGTTTCTCCTGAGGCCTCTCTCCTTGGCTTGAAGATGGCCTCCTTCTCTCTGTGTTTTCACATGGCCTTTTCTCTGTGCACATGCATTCCCTCATGTCATGTCTCTTCCCCTTCTTATGACATCTGTCCTGTTGCATTAGGGCCCCACCCTTGGCCTCATTTAACCTTAATTATCTCCTTAAAGTGCCTCTCTTGACTTTAACGCATGAATTTGAGGGAGGATGCAACTCAGTCTGTAACATGCCTCTATTTCTGCCCTTGTCACTCTCATCATGCCTGAACGTTGCCTTTGGGAAAATACCTAAACCTGATGCCTACTGCATGTCATACTTTGTAATGTGTCATCTGGTGGATTCCTGGGTGAATTGGCTGGTATATTCCACCCCAGTGAAGCCATTGAGAGATAAGTGCCAGCCTGTTTGTATTGCCTTGGTTCGAATCTCTTCTTCTCTTTAGGATTAAAGGAAGGGAATCTAAAACCAGCAACTTGAGCTGTTGTTCCTCTTACAGGGTCTATTTGCCAGTTTGCCTCGATTTTGGAGGGAACTGTTGAGGTGGCAGTCACAGAGGAAGTCAAGGAAGTTGATAAAACAAAGACACTGTGTTTGTCAATATCTATTTGCCCTCAATTGATTCATTCTCTGTCCTCCTGCTTTGTTCTGTGTTGAAGAGAACCACATTTTCCAGGTTCCCCTGCTGACTGGCTCCTGGGCTGGTCTAACCCATGGGACACACTGGTGAAAGGTGGAAGGGTGGGAGTCAGAGATATGTCAAGGTATTTCTCCCACTCTCTCCACTTCCTATTGTGCCTCTGACAATAGCAGTGTCTCTTCCAGAGCTCCAACTTATGCAGGGTGGCCCCTCTCTCAGCGTGTCTTGCTTCCGAACTTGACAACTCCAATTCCCTCCATTCTGCCTCCAGCCCCAGAGGGAGTAGGAGCTTCCTGCTACTGCTAATCTCTGGGTTGTCTCACTGAGCCTTTTTGTCTTCTCAGCTCCCTCATTCTGCTGTAACCAATTTCCTGAGTCAAATTCTTCATGCTCAAAAGTTCTAAAGCAGTTCCTGTTTTTTAGTTGATATAATCATCATTGAAATAATCCTTACCTCAGACAGTAAGGATTAAAGGAGAGAGAGAGAGCTCAGCATGTAATAAGAGCTCAAATATAAAAAAATTAAAAGAAATCTCAGAAATAATGTCTCATTGATAATATGTTATTCTGAAATTGAACCATTAAATATACTTCAATGCAAAATTCAACAATATTTCAAACCGCCTCTGAAACCCAGTTTCACAGTTCTGAGGCTTTGGTGGTCTTTATTTGTTTATTTATCTCTCTTTTTAAAAAAATCAATGTTATTAAGATAAAATTTATAGACAATAAATGTACCTATAATAAGTGTATAGTTCAATAATGTGTGCATCCATGTAATACGATAATCAAGATATAAAACATTGCTATCACCCCCAAAAGTTCCCTGTGCCCACTCTTACTGTCAATACTCTCTCCTACCTCCAGCTGTAGGCAACCACCGACTGACTTTCTGTCACTGTAGATTAGATTTGCCTTTTGTATAATTTTATGGAAATGTGACTATTTACTATTCTTTTGTGTCTACCTTCTTTCATTCAGCAAGTTTATGAGATTCATCTATGGTATTGCATGTATCAGTCTTTCATTCTTCTTTATTCATGCTTAGTATTCTATTTTATGAGAAAACTGCAATTTGTTTATCCATTCACTGTTGGTGTGCATTTGGGTTTCCAGTTTGGGGCTATTACGAATAAAAAGGGCTCTGCTTTGCGTACTCATGTACAACATTTCATAGTCATGTGTTTTAATTCTCTTGACTAAATACCTAGGAGTGAAGCTGCTGGATCAAATAGTAGGTACTCAACTTTGTATAAAACTAGCAAACTGTTCTCCAAAGTGTTTGGATCCTTTTACACTGTGATCAGCAATGTGGAAAATGTCTGGTTGCTCCCCATCCTCTCCAATGTTTGGTGTTGCCAGTCCTTTTCATTTTAATCATTCTTAAGTGTGCACAGTGTGTCTCTTCATATTGGGAGGAGAAAACCTTTACCAGAGTTATCCTAAGACACTTGGTCCGTTGGCTAGAGCTGGGTCTCATTGCCATGCCGTAGCTGCAAGGGAAACTGAGAAAGCCAGGCCTGGCATGTTCAGTCTCTAGAGTGAGAGATGGCTTCTGCTAGCAGAGAAAGGAAATGGAATAAGAGTTAGCTGGACAACCTACCAGTGCTGGACACTCAACCAGTGCTTCCCTGGCATGCCATGGCTCTCTGTTGAGATCAACTGCAAGCTACGGCATGCAGTGATAAGGACTTGAGAACTAAGTTCCTTTGAAGGAGGATGAGCAGAAATCAAGACAGCCTCAAGTTTTGAGCTTGGGTTACTGGGGACAGGTGACCTTGATGGGGAAGGTGTGGAGCCAGGTTTGATTCACATAATGCTTGCAGACCCTGACTCCTTTGACCCACTGCCCTTCCAGTGGTTCCTGAGATTTTGAAGTGCCCTTTGGGTCTTTCTGGGTCTTGTAAGAACTCTAGAAGTTGTCTGGAAGGGACAAAATTATTCCTAATCTGGAGAAATTGGAGAATGTATGAACCAAAATTGGTTGTGATCACAGTATAAGTTTAAGTAAGAGATATAGTAAGAATTTTTATGTACTTGTTTGTCTTATCTTGAAGTCCTGAAGAATTCTCTAGGCCTCTTTCCTATGGGGAGAGCCTCCTGGAATCACTTGCATTTGAATGAAAACCTCAGGAAAATCCAGGGAGAGACTCAGCAGTCTCCAGTGAGTTACCCAAGCCCCGTATTTGCAGGAGAAGATGACATCTCTCTTGCTAGTACATTTCAAGTAAATCATCTGCCCTTTTTTACAGGATGTTTCCAATGACTGACAATGTAACGATATAAAGCAACTGTTAAAGTCCATATCACAACATTAAAAATATAATAGGAAATGATCTCCATTAACCAGATATTGATCTCCATTTTTACTTATTCAGATAAAAAGGGCTATTTGGATTAGTAATTATGTTTTTGGCGTTTCTCAGAGTTTGAAATTACTTACTGGAAGCAGCTTAATGAATTCAAATGCTGTATTCTAAATTCCTTATTATCTATAAGCCATGGCTCAACATGAATAATGGAAATGCTACACCAGTAAGTAATGACTTGGGATGGGAAGTTGACCCTTGGAATCCAGGGTGGATTTTTAGGGTTTTGGTATCAGCTTCTTAAGAAAACTTTAGTGGACTTTCCATGTACCTAAGATGGACTTAGAAGTTTTAGTTTATTTTCTTTTCACTTCCGTTATTATGGAGCTGTTTATTTCTGGGAAAACTCTAGCATTTACTTCAAGTCTTGCCAAGGATATGTTTGCCTTATTTAATTTATGCAGTGTGCTGCAGTTAAGTTTTCAAGTTTTATTATGCATACAACCATGCATCTAACTGTGTGTGCATGCGTGTGTGCATGCATGCATGTGGATGCAGAAAAAGAAAAACAGTCTCAAAATCGCCTCAAGAAGACTCTTAATATCCAGCCAGTAATGACATATAAGAGACAACTTTTTAATGGGGAAATAGATAATTATGAGCATAAAAACAGCACTTTTGAGCTTCCATGTCCCAAATTATCTGGCACACAGATACACACGCACACACACCACTCCTGCATGTTCTCTGTATCACTTTGAGATAAGGGAGATAAATGTTTCCCAAACAACCCTCTCTCTACATTCCATTTACAACACCAGCTTGGATTCATTACTCTACTGCTTTAAAAATTGACTCTGAGTGGTGTGTGTGTGTGTGTGTGTGTGTGTGTGTATGTGTGTGTGTGATGCTAGATGATACTCTTCACATCTGATTACAACTGGCTTCATGTGCTTTGATCAGAGAGGAATGAGGCTTCTTGCCCTAACAGGACCAGCTCTAGGCAAAATTTTATCACTGTTGTGTTTTTAATTTTGCCCCTTCTTTCTGCCCCCGCTCCCTTTCCCAATGTTCTGATCACACACACTTCTTCCTGCTTCATCACTCTCCATTCCTTCCTCCATCACTAGTGGGAAAGAGGTCTGATCAACTATCAATTCCTACCATAGGCTGGTTGGTTGACTCAAAGCAATGATCCTCCACTTCTTTCCACACAACCCACATGATGGATGCCACTCATGTCAGACACACTGCTGAGTGCATGAAGGGTCATGGATAATGCCCAGCCCACCGGGTATACTCCCTTTTCTGTCAACAACTTAAAAGACAATCTAAATTTAGGTGAGTTAGAGAAAGCTATTGCAAGGGATGATGTTGAATACTGCCTTAATTTACAAAACCAAAATAAATCAATTTGCAAGGTTATTACTTTAAATGCAATTAGTGACAGATGACCTATGTCCCACCTGACCACTGTAAGCCCTTAGGTGGGCCATTCTCCATTTGCCTTTCCAGATCTTCTCTCCACCCTTCCCCAGCCTGCTTTTGCCCTGGGAGGGGCCCCCTTTTGTCACTGCTTCAGCTGCATGCCTTTGCCCTCTGGCTTCCTGTTGGGTCTGACCAGTGGGAGATACCATCAGTATATGGGAAGGCAGAAGGAAAGACAGGTTGATGTATTTGTTTTCATCTCTTTCTTTCTCTGCTGGCCTGGGCTCCTCTTTCAAAGTCCACTCAGCTCCTGATGGGCATCCTGTTTCCATATCTACAACCTGAGTTGCATCTACAGCTCTCTTGGGGATCCAGGAATGGCTCCTGCCCCACCAGGGGAGGAGGGAGGAGGGATGAGGGATGGAAGCCTTCCTGTTGCTATTCCCTGGAATTCTTAACCAGCCCTTGTTGGTCCCCTTTAATGTTGTCCATATCTTTGAAATAGTCCCCGAATAAGAATGTCAACATGCCATCTTTTTCCTGCCAGGATTCTAATTTCATAGTTTAGAACAAATTGCTTAGTTAATTACCCCTCCCAGGAGTTCTGGTGTTGAATAGGACAGTGTTGTTGACAGAATAAAGGCTGAAAACGCTAATGCCAAAAAGGAATATTTCTCAAATGGTGGAAGTTTAGACTTTTAGCAACCAAAGGAGATCTATCTGGGTGCAAGACAGGTTCTTCAGCAATACTGTCTGGATGGCCCTCTTCTTCATAAGCTCTTAGAACACATTTTTCTCTCCACGCTTTTGCTCATACTGTTCTCTTTTACCAGATACTCTCCTTCTATCCATTTTTTAAAGGATCAAACTTACTGCCAAGAATTCATAAAGCATTTCTTGATCCATATTTTTTCCTCCTTAATCCTCTCTCCAAGAGTTTATACTAATCCTTCAGGAAATACACACACATACACATCTTATGAGGATTGTAATTTTCACATTCTAAAAATATAACTATCACTATTTGCCAGATATAGAACTTAGTTCATGTTCTGATTTTGTGCCTCTATAAACTGACATTATAGCAAAGTACTTAAAAGGGTGCCCTTAATTTTGGAATCAGATGGACTTGGACTCATTAGCTCATTGTATATGTATACATTATGTAACTTTTCTACACCTTAGTTTCTTGGAAGGAAAATGGGGATAACAATATTTTCATGGAGTAGTTGTGAAAGTTGAATGGGATTTTTTCCTGCTGTTTAAGCATAGTGCATGTTGCATAGCAAATGCTAAATAAACATTAGCTAAAGAAATACAAAGAATAAATTGTGTTACTTCCATTGAGCTCCTCAAGGGGAACAGCCAGTCTTCACATCTTCCTGTTCTCCTCAGTGGAAGTTCAATATGTATTCAGGATGGATGGATGGATGGATGGATGGATGGATGGATGGATGGATGGATGGATGGATAGATGGATGGATAAATGGGGCTGACCTCAAATAGAAATTTCTTTAGGCCATTCTAACACTACCTGGCAGAGATCATGTTTTTAAAATTTCCAGGCTGGCTATGGCATTGCATACCTGTAGTCCCAGCTAGTTGGGAGATTGAGGTGGAAAGATTGCTTGAGCCTGGGAATTTGAAGCCAGCTTGGGCAATCTAGCAAGACTCCAGAAAACAATAAATAAATGAAAAAAATTTAACCAGTCCTTTGTACATGAATTTTTTTCTGCCACATTCTTGTATTTACAGGTTCTTTATAAAACTTTTTTTGCTTTAATTATATTTAGCAAGGAATTTAAGTTTCGTCCTGCATGTTATTCCACATCGTCATCATTCTAGCTCTTCCAGAGCTTCAGGCAGCTATGAATCCTCCTTGAGGATTGTTTTTGGTTTCTTTCAAAACAAGGGGTGCACTTCCTGTCAAAGTCGTCAGCAGGAGAGAGATTATTAGCTGACTAAATATTTCCACAACAAAAGTTGGGAAATTTAACCCTGAGGCTATTGGCATTTCGAATCACTCTCTATGGATCAACAATTAGGCCAAGTTCATCTATCAGTTATGAAACATCCCATAAAGAATTTTGACTTTTATGTTTGCCAAGCAGCAAAACAAACTGAAAAATGTGGAAAACACCACACACAAGCCTGGGTTATTTCTTTCTATATCTGTTACTATTTTCCCTCTTAACAAGTCAGAAATCATTTATTTCAATATTTTTTACTACCTACTATGTGTTAGGCACTCTGTACATCCATTAAAATGATTCTTTCAAAATGAAATATAGTTCAATTAGAATAATTCCATGCATTATTTGGCAAAAGTAGATTCTTTCTTTTGGCCAGGATAGTCTCATCTGTAGTTGAATTTATCAGCAACAATGGCTTCAGTTTTCCCAAAACTGGGAGAGTGGACGGTTCATGGATTTTGGAGTTACTTTTAATCCTGACTGCACAGTTACCAGCACCATGGTTGAACAAGTTCTTTCATCTGTACGAGCCTCTTTCTTCCACTAAGAAATGGGTATAATAATGCCTACCTCACCATGCAGATTTAAGAAATGAATTCAGTGGTACAAATGTCCAATAAATGTCTGTTTCCTTTATTAATTTGTGACTAGGATGAAACTAAGACATCTAGGACAGGCTGGAACAAAAGCAAGCACTAAGAACCTGGGTTTCAGCTTATTTATTCAATGAATATGACAGCAGAACCTTAACCCAATGCATTTCTCAAATCTTCTATTCCTGTGAAAGAAGTAAGCTAGGCATTGATATGAGATTATTGAAACTTACCTTTTGATGACAGGCAGGAGGAAAAGTCCTTGTCTGGGCTCCTGTATATACACCTCCCTTGGATTAGTAGATTAGCAAAATTAAAGTGATGATCAAAATAACTGCTTGGTGCTCAGGTTCTAAATATATATATAAAGTTCTGAGACTTTTTGTCTTTTTCTTCCAACTTAATGGAAATGCTGACAGCCTCTTCTGAGGGAATCTCCTTTGAATGAGAATGGTAATATGCCCAGGGGCCCAGGTCTTGCAGGTGGGTATTGAGAAGCACATCATTCAGGGTACTCCTTGCTAACTGTGGGAACCAAATCAGGCTAGCTTAAGTAGAACAATAATTTCCTAGAAAACTATTGGAAAACTCAGAATAGTGATAAGATTCTGGAGAACCAAGCTCAGAAAATGTGCAGGAACCAAACGAGGTTGGGCACTATCAAGATCCTGTGACAGGAATAGTCTTTTTGAACTGCTGCCACCAGCCTTGGTACTCCCGGACACTTGCCTCTCTGCTGATAGACTTTAAACTCCAGCAAAGCTATCAGGATTAATCTCTAACTGCTTCTGTACAGATGTATCACATTCTCGAAATTCGAAATCCTTGGTGGGAGAATCTGATTGGCCAGTTTATGTCACAGGTGTATGTGTATGTCACATGACATACCTGCCATGGAACTGGGATGTGGAGCAAGATCTGTAATAGGGATGGGGGAAGAGGAGCAGTGACTTCAACCTATCATGTTTCTTAAAAATAGGTAGGATGTTACAATGCCCAGCAGCTAAAAATAACTATCTGTAGAAAGTTCATCTCATCTTTTCCCTATCCTGTTGTTTCTCCAAGTTACTGCAGTGGCTGGTCCCAGCGGTCATAGGTTATGCTTTTCTTGTGAGCAGACATGCAGGCATATTCTGTTCAAGGAGTAAAGCCACATTTTGATGAACATGGACGTAAACCTTCTGGAATGATCTGGCTATGCATCGTGCTTTTATGTGACTCTGGCTTCTGAATTCTTGTCATGGTCAGAGTGGAGCCTGGTAAGAATACAGAAAAGCACTTCCAGAGAAGTGAGAAATCCACAGTGGAGACATTGCCTACTGACTTGCTCAAGAATGGAAAATGGGATATAAGCTGCTGAAATGTTTGAGCACATCATCCTAAAAGCTTCTCGTTTAATTTTAGGCACCGGAAAATGGTTGTTTTTTTTTTCATTTGGGCCACAGAGGATCAGTTTTGCCAAAGAAGGAGAAGCAACTAAGACGCAAAATTTCAGCCAAATGAAGAGCACTTTGAATTGTTCCTTCATAATGGATGAAATAATTCATTATCTTTAGAGTTGGTCAGGCTTGGGTTGGAATCCCAGCCCGCAAACACTTTCTAGGAGGACAGTCTTTAGCCAGTGACTAAAGCCTCCCTGAGCCTCAGTTTCCTCATCTATAAAACAGAGAGAATGGTGTCCCTAAAAATGGATGGTTGTTTGGATTAAAGATGGCCTATGTAAAGCCCCCAGTCACAAGACTGCTCAGTGTTTGTTCTTAAAACTCACCTACTCTTTCTTGCTCACAAAAGCAAATAGAGCAGATAGCACACTTACTCCCCTGTAAAGCACGAAGTTATTAGAAGTAATGTGAATGAAAGTCAAAGGTTAGGCATCAACAATGAAATAAAACAGCAGCACGGAGGAGA
Organism: Colobus angolensis palliatus; assembly: GCF_000951035.1. Classification (NCBI taxonomy): domain Eukaryota; kingdom Metazoa; phylum Chordata; class Mammalia; order Primates; family Cercopithecidae; genus Colobus; species Colobus angolensis. The sequence continues at coordinate 7,640,726 of NW_012121265.1, forward strand.
AATGGCATTGAACTCAAGCAAAGGGAAGGCAGAGCTGTGGTATCAGCATAATTCCTGTGTCAGTACTAAAGCCACTTAGCATTGAAGTCACTGGATATGAGAACAAGGGAGGAATCCTAAAGACAAGAGAAGTGATATTTGCAGTGCACATACCTTGCTCCAAGTCAGGTGCTTTACACACAGTGCAGTACTACATTTAAACTACATAACAGCCCCACGAAGTAGGTACATTATTATCTTGACAGTATAGATAATGAAATAGAGGTGCAGAGACACAGTGAGTGGTGAACTAGAGTTCCTTCTGACCTCAAAGGCCTTGCTTCCAAGTGACGCAAAAGAAACTCAGCCCCAGAGGTTATACCTCTTCCACCCAAGATAGCAACCAGCTTGAGGCAGGAATCAGCACCATTGTAAATTTGGAGACTGGGTCCGTTGCCAGCTGTGTTCCTATCAATTCTAATATGATTAGGCAGGGAGAGGAAGTGGTCCATCTGAATAAACATGAAGGCTCCACTGTACCTATGTAGATGAGAGGCAGGCAAGACACCGTATCAGCAAATCCAAGAGGCTCCATTCCCACTTTAGTGCTCTTAAGAAAAATAAATTAAAAAATAGAGATAAAGCAAGAGGATAACTGCATGTCCCTTCAATATCACCCTTGGGCATTAACTGGCTCGCCCAAATTCGTATTTAATTATCTAGGACAGGAGTCGACAAACTATGACTGGCAGCCATATGTTTTGTAAGTAAGGTTTTATTTGAACACAGCCATATCCATTTGTTTATGTATTATCTAAGGTTATTTTCATGTTACAATGCTAGAATTGAGTACTTTAGCAGAGATCCTGTGACCTGCAAAACCAAAAGTATTTCTACCTGGCTTTATAAAGAGTTTGCTGAACCCTGACCTAGGAGAATGGCTTGTGTTTGAATTGGCTATTTCCTATCTGATTAAACCCCAGATGTTCTGAGTTATAGATCTTCTAGTCAGTTTCCGTAAGGGATAAAAGATAACCAGCAAGCTACAGCTTGACTGCCCTGTAAGACATTAACCCCCCCTTTATTTTTAATTAGCAAATTTATTTTAATATCTCTTTGACTGACCAACTACATACGTTTTCTTCCTCTAATTTTTCCTGGAAACAGCTTTATCATCCTACTGCTTCCTTCATTAATTAATAAGTTGAATAGATTTTTTAAATTTGTATTCATTCTATTTTGTATGAGTCATGGTTTTAAATTTTTGGAAGCTGTGCTTTCACAACTCCAGGGCATACCACTGAATTGCAACATGAATGGAGAGGGCGGCAACTCTCGGTTTAGGGAGAGTGGCACTGATAGCCAACCCCACTGGTGCCCACTACAGTATGGACCTCCTTAATTAATACAACAACCCTATAAGGTTTGTTAACCTACAACATGGGGAAATGAAGATAATAGCAATGCCCAACTCATAGGGTGGTTTTGGTGGTCAAAAAAAAAAAAATGCCAGTAAAGTATTTAGCCCATACTTAGCACTTAATACTTGTCCATTAAATGCTAGCTATGATGATTATTACTGATGGTACTACCCTACATATTAGTGTTTCTCTGGCTGCACGTTGCACTTGACTAAAGAGACAAGTAACTTGGTTTTGCAGGACCATACATCCAGATGAGGTGGGGAGTTGGCCTCACCCTTCCTCTACCGTGTAAATTGAGGTAGAGACTATAACTTCCTCACCTTTGTGCCCCTGCTTGCCCAGAAAAGCACCTGATACGTGGTACATAGTCAATAAAAGTTTATTGACCTAAATTACCAGCATGTTGATGGGAATGATAAGTAAATCTGACTGGCAAAAAAAGTCATGATCACCTATAAAAATAGTAACGTATCTGATTTGGTGGTACAGGTGGAGGCCAGGTTGGAGCAGAGACCTTGAGTTGTATAGCCTGAGGCTACTTTTCCTCTTTACAACTATAAAATGAGATGAAGACAACATTCCGAACACAGCTTGAATGGGCAGAAGTACAGAGATGTCTTCTTCCTTCTGTCATTGGAATCTTCCTCTGTTTCTGTGGGGAAATGGAAAATTAGACCTGTTCCCCTTCTACCCCTGAGGGCACAAAGCCGGCCAGCTTTATTACATTACAGGAGCTGCCTAGCTCAATTGCATTGACAAGGCATGCCAGGCCTGTGCACACATCCAGATCTTTCTAATCCCTTTAGTTCCATCACCTGGACATTTTATTTGAAATTGATTTTTAAATGTCTGAGTAATTGAGGTTTATGTGTAGTTGCCTCTTTGAAACAGGGGTAAGCTGAGGCTGCTTGTATCCTCATTAAACACTGATTAGAAGTGATTGCATTACTGGAGGCCTCAATTTGTGCCATTTCTGAGGGCTCCCATTAGAGAGCGGCTTCCACACTTGGCAGACCTGGGCGTCTGGAGAGAAGAAACAGTACAGAGTTGGGCTCTGCGTCCCCTCCTGCATTGTCTGCAGATGACCATCTCTAATGGGAGGCTGTTTTCCAGGACTTTTCTCAGGCTCCATCTCTGGGGCATGTATAAGCCACCAGGCTCTGGTTTTGTTCTGGAGACATAGGACTTAGGAATAAAGTTTTGGGGTTGGAAGACTAGTGTCCTTTGGTGCTGATTTTGTAAACTTGGCCAAGTCCTAGAGCCTTTGTCTTACTCTATTTTGTTCTCCCATGTCTTACTTATACCCTGTATGTGTGACTCATACTTGCTCTTTACCAAAGACATTGGCCTTCAGAGTTGGTGTGGATAAGTCCTACTGGGGGACAAAAAAGACCAAGATGAAAAATTGTGATCTTAAAAACATTCTCTGCCTCTATGCTCTTGAGAGTAGTTTTACCACTGCCCATTCCAGGAGGAATAGAGTTTGGGAGTTGGAAGTAAGGTGGGGATCCAAACTTATTTGGATTTGAATAAGATCTGGGTTTGAATCTTGGCATTAAAGGCAGGGTAGTAATGAATACAATCCTGAATCTCCCTTTTGTTCAGTTCCTTCATCTGTGAAATGGGACTGTCAAAGCCTACCTCAAAGGGTGAGTGGGAAGACTGGATAAAATAAGGTGTATACAGGGCTGGGCATAAAAGAGTTCAGCCAACCTGAGGTCACTTAGAAATGATCTCACCTGGCTCTTGCAGCTTTTTATTTTGTTTTTCTTTGCTTTGGATTCTACACTATAAATCATGACCTCTGAGTTCCATGAAAAGGCAAAATTCTGTAGTAAAAAGGAAGGCTAAAAGGTAGGAGTCTGAGACCTCTGGCATCTCCTGCAGCATACACTATCTAGAACAACTCACTTTTTTTGTCTACATATTGGGGTTTTATGTAGTATTTCCCATTTAAAAATATACTGCTTTGAAAAGAAAAATGGACATTACGACTGCATTAGAAAATCCACGGAGTCCTCAAGGTAAGTAAGAACTCTGATTTCCTGTCACCCTGCAAAGCCCTCTCAGCACACCAAGTGGCAGAAGCTCCTTGACATGTATGGGAATAAATTTGGCAGCCTATCTGGACTAGTGCATCACTCAAGCTATCACTACAGAGAAAGATGGATGCACACAGATTCAGGTAATTCAGGGGTACGCCTCTAGTATTTGGAGTTCCTCTCTTCTTTTAGGCCAAATCCCAGAGCAGCAGATCTCCACCTGATCTTGGTTTTCTTAAAGTTGTCCCTAACACCTTGTTAATCTCCATTCCAGCACCTCACACTGAACTGAGTGTTAGGTAGGAATTCAACAAGTGTTGGCCAATGGAGGAGTCTCTATTTGAAGCAGATCAAGCCTTGTACTCATGGCCTGTGTCACTCTGCTCCGAAAGGCCCATATAGTGCATATTCTATGTGAACTTGTGTCCAAAAGAACTAATACTCAGGAGAAGCTGACTGAGGGAGGACCCCACAGAGGAGCGGGTGCTTGAGATGGACCCTGCCAAAGGTTAGGACTCAGAAGGGGAGAGAGAAGACAAGCCACTGTTGGCAGAGCCCAGAGTAACCACTAAAGTGAGAGGCAGGACTGAGCAGAGTGTGTGGCTAAGAAACAGATTTCCAGGCTGGGAGTGAATGAGATTCAAGATAAATGGGATAATACATCTTCCTAGATGGTGCCAGAAAATGCTGGGTCCCTGCCCTTACTTTTCATCAGAGAAATCACAGTCATCATTAAACAGTGCAAACAGAGATCTTCTCCTCTGGTATTTAACCAGGGATCTGTGCCCCTTTCTAGAAATGGAGAGAGATAAGTAGAGGGAAAAGGTTAGGCCACTACTTACCACACAAATTAGTATGTGCCAGACAATTTACTAGACACTGTATCAAAACAGGGCTCATCGAATTCACAGAGTAAATCTATTGATACATTCAGTTATTCATTCCAAACAACTGTGTTCAGAATTCAGTTGTCTGGGCTCTGGCAATGCAGCAGTGCATAAAATACCCCCAGGTCCCCATCTTTGCAGAACTTATGTTTACAAGAGAGAGAATAATAATAAATAAACTGTCACTTGATAAGCATTAAGAAATATGAGGTAGACTGCTTATCCCTCTCTTGGAGAAGAGGAGGCTGGGGTATGGAGAGCGTATACAAAATGCCCAGGGTCTTCCACAGTCAACAGCAAACCCAGATATGAGTGTCTTCGAATCCTGTGCTTTTAACTGGTAAGTTCTTCCATTCTTTTCATTCTTTTGGACATTGCATAGCCTTTTACCTTGAAATGCTCCCCTGATTTAAGCCAAAGGAACCAGTCAATATCCAGCAAAGGCCTTTGAGAAATGTAGCAGGCCCTGTGCCTGCCCACAGGAGGGTTTGGAGCTCTGTGGAGTCTACCTCTTTCTGGAGCCCTGAACACTACTCGATTTCTCTTCTTCAGAACAACTCACACTATAGCTTTTAGCCAGCTCAGCTCTAAGTATTAATTTGCTGCTTCTGGGCCACTGTGGTGTCACTGTGACTTAATGACCTAATTTCCATACAGTTTTTCTGGTTCAGTCACTTACTTGAGCCTTTGAGTATTTCTTCCCCTCCTATTCCACTTCTTTGGAAAGACACTTGCTCATATCCCAAAGCAGAAGCAAACACATTAGAGTTCAAATCTATATAATTAGTGCAAAGAGTTTCTACTACGCAGGCTTAGTCATGGGAGTTGGCTTCCCAGTTGTTAATAGAGGTTTAATCTGAGGAATTTTGCAGTTAAAAACCAAGAAGGGATTTCTTCTGAAAGTGAAGAGCATCTAACCCCATAATAGAACAAACGGGGTATAGTTTGTTTCAAAATGATTCCAAGTGATTTATGTAAAGAGCCACTTAGAGAAAAGGGATTACATCTTTCTCCTCTCATGATAAACGAATGTCTCTGAAATAAAACAATTCGGCAGCATCTCCTCTTCTGACCCCAATGGGTAGTTCAATGTGAGTGTGCATGTATTTGTTTGTCAAGCAAGTGATAAGAGGTTAAACCTCTTATTATTTTTATTACTTATTATTACTTATTATTATGTCCTCTTAATTATTTTTCTTTGTTCATCAAAATGTGACATGCATGTGGAAGTCATCTTCTTCCTGAAGAGAAATCTTTAAAATAAACAAAAAAGAAAATTCTCCTTCCGCCTTAGCACTTCTTTTTAGAAAGAAAAAAATCATAAGAAAAGTGCTAAGACAGGCAATATTTTTAGAGCAAAAACTTTGTGCTAGACCCAACATAGAACATTCAAAAATCAGTGTCTCCATCTTCAAAGATTGTCTTCAGAGACAGTGACTCTGACCTCTTAACTGTAAGAGACAGGCCCGCAAGTTCTGTAGAGAATATCAAGGAAGATGTTGGGTAAATAAACTGAAGGCAAAAGGGTGTCTGTAGGATCTCCCAGACTAGCAGATACACCCTTCTCAGTGTGCCTGCAGAAGGTCCAAAAGAGGACCCAAGCCCATCAAAACCCACCTGCTCACCCTCAGAGCCACCAAAATTGTTGACACTGTCTTCTCCAATGACTTTCGAGTGCAGATGGAATAAACGCTTCATCTCTCCTCCCAGCCTTCAAAGCTTCCAGAGCCAGGATTCTACCTCCCTTCCTCCTTTTTGAACTTTTCAAAAAATGTGCCCCTTCTCTGTCAGGTAACTCAGGCTTCATCCACTTCAAGACATCGCTATCTTCCATATTCTCTGTATCTTCTCCTACCCTTGAACTTCTCATATTCTCCCCACTCGAAATATTTTCTGTCTTCAATGCTCCTCCAATTTTTGAATACTCAAAGGCTATCAAAGTGACGTGCCTACATCATAATCCAACATTCACACCTCTTAGAAATTTACATGGAGTCTCTCCTGTCCTCCCCTGTTCTACCCCACTACATAGCACATTTGCAGCATTTAGCAAATTCTGCCCTCTGTGGGTGTGGTTCCATCTGTGTCACTGTCTCCAGACAGTGAACCTGCCAAGGACAGACACATATCTGACTCATCTTGACATCTCCCATATTCCTAGTACATTTCTCACTACATGAACACACACAAGACATTGGTTTAGCTGAATTCCAGAGGTAAAGGACAACCTCAAAATGGTAGCTGTGTGAGGGTAATATTGGCCCGAATGCTCATCCATGGGAGAGTGCCTGAATAAGTGGCCTGTAGTCACACAATGAAATGTATAATACAGAAGTGAAAATAATTGAGTTACAGTTGCATGCAGTGGTCTGAATGAATCATGGGAATATAATATCAACAAAAAATAACTCTCAAAGGATTACGTACAGCATGACATTATTTAAACTTCAAAACATTCTAAATAAAAGATATGTGTTTAGGCATGCATGAATATTTAATAGAACAATATAAAAAGGAAGGGAAAAGAATGATGTGCCCAAAATTTGGATTGAAGAAAGCAGGAGATGTGCTGCTGGGAAATACCATATGCTTAGATGTAGGTTATTGAAAGATTCTGGCTTTTGTTTTTGGTGGTAGATTTGTGCATGCTTATTAAAATTTTTTAAATCAACTAAATAATAAAAAGTAGGCCAGACATTAGCCAATGATGAAAGTGTGTCATGAATCACAGATTCTAATTAATTTAATTGTGTGCACCTGAGGTCTGTTTAAACAACAACAAAAAACAAACTCTTGACACTTAGCCATTTATAACCGTTAGGAATTAGAGACCATCCCAGTCTCTTGTGGAACATCTTATTTTGTTCTTAGGGAAAGCAGAGAAGCAGGGTTTTTCTCAAATTCTCCTCCAAAATGATCTTCACTGACCCTCCTATGTCACGCACACATAGCATCCCTTTGTCTTCTTCATCTCCTTCTACTGAATGCACAAGTGCGAGCAAGATTCCCAATGAGAGCGAAGATACTAATTGAGTCACCCAGGACTACATTTATGCATTTATTCATTCAGCAAATATTTATTTATCAGGTACTGTGCTACATACTACATATAGAGAGGCCTTCAAAAGTAACATGAAGCCTTTCCTCCTAGAGCTTACAGACTAATAGAAAAGATAGGCAATGCATATATGCACACAGAAACACATGCATTGACTATGTAATTATAAACTCTGGAAAGCTCAGTAAAGAAGAACAGAACTGGGTGCCAAGAGAGAACAATGAGAACATTGTTTTTTATTAATGTTTAAGGTAACTTTTTTTTTTTTTTTTCTGAGAAGGAGTTTTGCTCTGTTGGCCAGGCTCGGGGTGCAGTGGTGAAATCTCGGTTCACTGCAAGCTCTGCCTCCCGGGTTCATGCCATTCTCCTGCCTCAGTCTCCCAAGTAGCTGGGACTACAGGCGCCTGCCACCACACCAGGCTAATTGTTTTATATTTTTAGTAGAGATGGGGTTTCACCATGTTAGCCAGGATGGTCTCGATCTCCTGACCTTGTGATCTGCCCACCTCAGCCTCCCAAAGTGCTGGGATTACAGGCATGAGCTCCTCGCCCGGCCAAGGTAACATTTTTAAGAGAGGATAGCAATGCAGGAAAAAACGGATGCTACTGGGAAGGCCTGAAGGTCACCATCTGCGCCTCTGCTGGATAGGCATGTCTGTCAGTTTAAGGAGTGTTGTCAGAAATGACTGAGGTGTTGTAATGCGCTTATAAGGTTCTCATCAGCCTTGCCAGCAAGGCTAATGTTTTTCATCAGCAACATTCTGGTTCCTGCTCACTGTTACTAGGGAGAAATGCAAGGAGAAGGATAGGACATCAGGACACAGAGGTCGTCAGAGGAAGAAATAATGGATTTATGATGGGTTTGGTGGAGGAGTCATGGGGTGTTTTAAGCAGGGAAGTAACATGTTCTCATTTACATTCTCAAAATGATCACCCTGACTGCTGTGGGGAAAATGAAGTGAATAGGGGCGAATGTAGAACCAGGAAGACCATTTAGGGGTGCAGAAGTCTAGAGACAGATGATGGTGCCTTGGGCTGGGGTGGTACCTGTGGAGATGTGAAAGATAGGGTATAGGGTTGGGGTATGTCTTGGAGAGAGAGTCAATACATTTTGCTAAAAAATTGAAAGTTGGAGAAAAGAGGAAACAAAAATTATTTCCACATTTTTGGCTTAAGAGACTAGGTGTTTTGTGGTACCATTTATAAAATTTAAAAGATTTGGGTAAAAGGAGAATGTATGAGGAGAGGACATTGGAACGTGTTGTGTTTTTTTTTTTTTTTTTTGAGACAGAGTCTTGCTCTGTTGCCCAGGCCAGAGTGCAGTGGTACAGTCTTGGCTCGCTGCAACCTCTGCCCCGCTGGGTTCAAGCAATTCTCCCACCTCAGCCTCCTGAGTAACTGGGACTAGAGGCTTGCACCATCACACCCAGTTAAGTTTTATATTTTTGTAGAGACGGGTTTTCACCTTGTTGTCCAGGCTGGTCTCCAACTTGTGAGCTCAAGTGATCTGCCTGTCTCGGCCTCCCAAAGTGTTGGGATTATAGGCATGAGCCACCGTGCCCGGCCTGTGTTTACTTTTGATAAGTTAAAATTGATATGCCCATTCTATATTTAAACAGAAATTCAGGTAAAAGATTGGAAATTTTACTTCTGAATTTTGGAAGAAATCTGGGCTAGAGACCTGCATTTGTGAGTTAACTATGGATAGGTGGTATTTAAAGTCATGGGCCTGGATGAGATGAGCTCAGCAGAGAGGCCAGAGAGAAAAGGGGAGGCCTAGGATGAAGCCCTCAGGCAGGCCACTATGTAGGGGTGAGTCATGGTAAGAAAGGGCAGAAAAGGACTACAAAGGAGCTACCTTTGAGGTGGGAGGAAATGTAGGAGAGAATAGATCTCAGAAATCAAGAGAAGAGAGGGTTTCAAGAAGCAGAGTCATGACTTGTCAAATGATGGCTGAGAGATGAAGTCAAGCAAGAAAATAGACATGCCTGTTGGCTGTGTTAATGCAGAAATGGCAGTTTTCCTTATGGGGTGTGGGAGCAGGAAACCCAGCCAAGGGAGAAGAGCAGATGAGGGAGTGGAGCTCTGCTAGGAATTACACTGTGTGGGGTATTTTACAAGCAAACAACTTAAGTATATCTTTAACAAGTCCATGGCATAGAAAAAAGTATGTTCTAGATTAAAAGAGATTTAAGAGATGATGAAATGCAACGTATGAACCTTATTTGGCTTGTTGTTCAACTACCAAAATAAGAAGACATTTTGAGGATAATTGAGGAAATGTGAAGCTAAGTTGGATATTAGAGGATATTAAGGAATGTTTGTTAATTGTATTAGATGTGATAATGTTATGATTATGCAAGAAAATGCACTTATTTTTAAGAAAGAAACTGAAATAGGAGTAAAATGTCGTTAGATCTGATATTTGGTTTAAAATGCTACAGCAAAAACTGAAAAAGTAATGACGAAAATATGACCTAAAGTTAACATGGTCCATATGATGAGTATATGGGGGATCATTATACAATTCTATGTTTGCGTGTGTTTGAAATTTTTTCATTATAGAAGTTACAAAACAGGTGTACAGTGAAGGGGAGCAGAGAAATAGGACAGCAGCTAGAGGGGAATGCAGGTCAAAGAAAGCTTTTAAATTGTTGTTAAAGAAGAAACACTAGATCATTTCCATGATGACAATGATCTGAGAGAGGAAGAAATTGATGATACAGGAAAGATGGAAAATAGGTATGTCTCCAGGTTCCTAGGGGACCCAGAGGGGACCTGATAAAGCCCGAGTGCACATGCTGGCCTCTGATCTTTGGGAACAGTAAAGAGAGATGAGCACAGAGGCAGGTAATCCAAACTCACAGAGGTGGATTTGGTAGTGGATAAAATCATGCAGTTCCTCCAGGTCAATTATTCTTTCTCAATGACCCGTGAGAAAAGATCCTCAGCTGAAGAATAGTCCACAGTGGCATGGAAAATGGGAAGATGAAGAATGATGTGTAAAGTAGATCATTCGTTGAAAAGCGGGAAAGTGTTGTTGGATTTCCAAGTGGTATTAAGGCTCCATTAGAGATGCTGGGTGAGGAATTGCAATTGAGAAGTCAGGACTCTTGGTGGTTCTCCCCAGCAGCATCCATTTGCTCAGGTGAAGGCATAAAGAAATCAGTAATTGTCTCTAATTAGTTGGGAGCTTTGCTACACACACACACACACACACACACTCACACACGTATGTGTGTATGTATATATGTATGTATGTGTGTGTGTATATATGTGTGTGTATATATATGTATGTGTATGTGTGTGTGTATATATATATATATATGGAATACAGTGCAGGAGCTAAGATGCCTGAAAGGAACATATGATGGAATTTACTCCAGTCAAGGAGGAAAGTAAGGACATGAAGGAGGGAGGTAATGGAGAGTGAGAAGTTAACTAAAGGGGTTGGAGAGCTCGATGAGGCCTCCACATTCACTGAGCAAATGCCATGTGCTTAGCACTGTTTGGAACATTTTATATATATTATCAAATTGTTATAGCAACCCTGAGAGATAGTTCTCATTATTGTTATTATTTGCCTCTTAAAGGGAAATGAACCGAAAGCACAGAAGTTAAGGAACTCGTGCTTAAACAGTCCCATAGCTGTTTAATGCTGGAATTTGAAGCCTGGTAGTCCAGGGCCAAAGCCTGCATTTACCCCCTAAAGACACAGCCTCATTTGTAATTTTTGGAGCACATATTGTGAGGGAGATGAGCTGGAAAAGTCACAGGTGGTGGTCAGATAGTGACATGCTTGACATCAAGAGATCAAAAGTTCAAACATGGGGCAAAGGAGGTGGGGTAGAGAAAAGATCACTAGCTATGAGGAGGTCAAGTAAATAAGAAGTCCGGGAGTTAAATGAAAGATCATCGCAGATATCAAGGCCTTCAAGGATAGTGGCAAGAGGTAAGGGAACAGATTTCTTTACAGCAGGATTTCTGAAAGAGTGTTGTGGTGCCAATTTATTTTATGAGATGCCAAAAGGGAGAAGCATATGTTACACTCTCATATTTCTTCACCATCCTTTCTTTCAGAACACATGTATTCTGAGAATCATAATATATTCCTAGGAATCTAATCCAAAAAACATTACTGCAGAGAAATGAGCTCCAAGACAAAGCCCAGGTACCCCATTTCCCATGCCCACACATCCAACGCTGATCCCACTCAAAATTCACCAAGAAACAGCTATGGAACTGTTCATGCCCCACTGAGGGGCAAGCATGTGCCTTTGAAGAATTATTCATTACAAACTCTGAAAGCTTCCATCTTCCTGCATCTGAACAGTTTAGTCAAAACTACATTTCTGCTTGCCAGAAAAATCTAGCTGCAAGCCACTCTCCTAAAGCAATCCAGGCCTGCTTTTCAGGCTTCAGAGTTTGAGATGAGCCAAATAATTTCCAAGATAATCACCTGACCTTCCCCCTTACTGAAGCCAACCTGAATATGTGGTTTTTGAAGATTCAGCCACCATCAGTCGTTTACAATTATGGAACTCTGTGTCACCTTGTACTTAGAGACCTGGGCACAGTTCAAATAAACGAAAAGCAAACCATGCTTTTCCTCCCAATTCTTCTGCTAATGGAAACCTTTTGAACTGAACTTTTGTTGGTTATTTGTTACTGTCATTTGCCATTGTCTGCATCCAAGATGATGAGTTTGTGACTAAATCCACTTCTCCCTAAGCCTTAGTGGGAATTGAATTGACATTCAGGTGCCAACAGCCAGCGACTGAACACAGTACAATTCCAGCCACCATGATCCCATATCCAGCTTAATTTTAATCATTTGTAAACCATATGTAAGTGGTAAAGTTAAAGTCAGCGAAGAAAGGGGGTGATATTGGCATTATCAGGATTCATAATTCCCTCAAGCAGCCACCAACCTACCTTCTCACTGTTACACATCACTTCACCAATTGGAATGCATTTTGCTTCCACAGCTTCTTGGAATCTCAACCCAGCTTAGGATGGCCAGCTGTTATATTGTTGTGGACATATTATTTACCAAGAGGCAACTATACACTGTGATTACATTTTTATTGGGCTTTCTAAACCATATTTCTCTCTCCTTTATATTTCCACCAAAACGGAGCTATGGAAAACATCTAATAAAAAATATTGAACTCCATTTCACAGCTTAACAATGTAAATGCTTATCAATAATTTATAGCAAATAAACCCAATGCCACTGGTTTCTTTATCATGTTCTGTTTTTCTAAACATTATAAAAGAAAATAATACTAAAAGAAGCCATTATAAAACAAAATATCTCTTAGCTGTCTTGTTAAATAGTCATTGACAGTGTGTCAGGAAACTATACCAAATACAGAATTAAGCTCATTACTCTTATAAATTCTGGTGTCAATGCAGGATGGACTTAGAAGCCTAAAAAAAAAAAAAAAAAACCTGTGGAAGGAAGATACACTTTCTTCAACAGGGAACTTTCTTTTTTGAGACAGAGTTTTGCAATGGTATGATCTTGGCTCACTGCAACCTCCGCCTCCCAGGTTCAAGCGATTCTCCTGCCTCAGCCTCCAAAGTAGCTGGGATTACAGG
>NW_012121265.1:7653944-7688052 GCF_000951035.1 Colobus angolensis palliatus
ACTGCAACCTCCGCCTCCCAGGTTCAAGCGATTCTCCTGCCTCAGCCTCCAAAGTAGCTGGGATTACAGGCATGCTCCACCACACCTGACTACTTTTGTATTTTTAGAGACAGGGTTCTCTGTGTTGGCCAGGCTGGTCTCGAACTCCTGACCTCAGGTGATCCGCCCGCCTTGGCCTCCCAAACTGCTGGGATCACAAGCGTGAGCCACCGCACCCAGACTAACAGGGAACTTTCTAAATCAGCTTTTTGAAAATCAACTTTATTGAGGTATAATTTACAAACAATAAAAAGCCCACATTTGAAATATGCAATTCAGTGAGCTTTGACCAATATGTAAATCTATGCAACTACCATCACAATTAGGATATAAAACATTACCATTGTTTCAGAAAGTTCCTTGGGGTTCCTCTCCAGCCATGTCCACTCCCATAGGAAACTCCTGTTCTGAGTTACATCACCACTGTTTTGCCCATTGTTTTGCCTTTTATTCACTTTATATAAAGTAATATATGTACTCTCCTGTATCTTTCTTGATTCATCATGATTTTTTTAACTTCCTCTATTTTGCTTAGTTTTTTTATATTTGCATTCATGTTCTATTTTGAATTATCTTTTATTTATAAAGTGTGAGGGAGTGGTTAAAATTTATTTTTCCCCCGATAGGAATAAAGCATTTTTATTTCTATATAGAATTATGTTAGTGCCTTTGTTGAAAATCAGTTGACCATATGTGTGGTATATTTCTGGAATCTCCATTATGTTCCACTCATCTAAATGTGTATATTTACCAGAATCACACTGCCTTGATTTCTGTAGATGTGTATCTACAGTACATAGTCTTGACATCAGGAAATGTACGAACCCCAGCTCTTTTTTTTTCTCAAAATCATTTTGGCCACTCTAGATCTGTTTTATGTTGCCAAATAATTTTTAGAATCAGCTTGTTGATTTTTTTAAAGAGACTATAGAATTATGAATGTGATTTTGTTGAATCTATACATCAATTTGTGAAGAACTGACACTTAACAAACAGTATTGTAACATCCAATGCATGAATATGATATAATTCTTCATTATTTAAATCTTCTTTAATTTCTCTCAACAATGTTTTGCAGTTTTTGAATGTGGAGTTTTTGTACATAATTGGGTTTTATGGCACTGTAAATATAACTTTTAAAATTTATTTTCTAAGTATTATCAATATATGTAGAAATGAAGTTGATTTTTGTATTTTGACCTTGAATCCTGTGATTTTACTACATTCACTCATTCATTCACGTACTATTTTGTAAGATTCTGTAGGATTTTCTAAATAGACATTTATATTGTATGCCAAAAAGGCAATTTTCTTTCTTTCTACTCTTCTGCATTTTTTTCCTCGACTATTCAACTGGCTAAGATCTCTAGTACAATGCTGGATAGAAGTGAACATCCTTGCCTTATTTCTAAACTTAAAGAGAAGACATTCAATATTTTACCATTTTTGTAGGTGTTAGCTGTAAATTATTCACAGATGACCTAAATCAAGTTGATTTTGACCTTTGGATATATTTTCATTACTATTCAATTTAAAATGTTTTATTTCCTTTTTTAAATCCATCCCCTGAAGCACTTATCATTTGACTTACAAATAATCCAATTACACTCTAAGCTATTTTAAAATACACAATTAAGTTATTATTGACTATGCTTTTTGCTTTTTTTTTTTTTTAAGCGGAGTCTTGCTGTGTTGCCCAGACTGGAGTGCAGTGGTGTGATCTTGGCTCACTGCAGCCTCCACCTCTCGGGTTCAAGCAATTATCCTGCCTCAGCCTCCTGAGTAGCTGGGATTACAGGAGCGCGCCACCACGCCCAGCTATTTTTTGTATTTTCAGTAGAGACAGGGTTTAACCATGTTGGCCAAGCTGTTCTTGAATTCCTGACCTCAAATGATCTGCCTGCCTCAGCCTCGCAAAGTGCTGGGATTACAGGCATGAGCCACTGCACCCAGCTAACTATAGTTATTTTCTGCTTTCTCCTGCAACTCCTTCACCAGGGTCATTTTGAAGTGGGTTGTTTAATTTACAAATATTTAAGGATTTTTCTAGATATTGTATTGTTATAAATTACTAATTTAATTCTTGTGTGATCAGAGAACGTATTTTATAAGATTTCTATCTTTTAAAAATCACTGAGGCTTATTGTTTTGTCAAACAAAATTGTGAACATTGCATGTGCATTTGTAAATAATGTATTTTCTACAGCTGTTGAGTATCGTGTTCTGTAAATCTCTCAAGGGGGTCAAGCTGGTTTACAGTATTATTCAAATTTATTTTTATACCTTTATCAACATTTTTTACCCTACTAGTTATATCAAGTATAGCAACACTCCTAAGAGAAGTAATGTTAAAATCTCCAACTATAATGATGCATTGATTTATGTTTCTATTGATTTCCAGTTTTGTGAATTTTGCTGCTTTGTTATTAGTTGTATATATATTTAAAAATTATGTCTTCCTCACGAATTGTACCTTTTATTTTTATGAAATGTCCATCTTTATCCATTTTCTTGCAATACTTAGTGTCTTTATGGTTATATATTTAGATTGTAATATAGCCATTCTTACTTCCTTATGTTTGCTTTTGGCCAGGTGTGGCTTCTTTTGTTCTTCATATTTCAATGTATTTTTTTGTTTATTTATATTTAAAATATGTTCCTAATGTATAGCATATAGTTGAAACCTGCTTTTCAACTTAGCCTACCAATGTCTGCATTTTAACTAGAATCTTTGGTTAGTACATTAACATTACATTTATATGGTTCTGTTGAAGTTTACTACTTTGCTATTTATTTTGTAATTGTCCAATGTTTTAGCTCTCTTCTGCCGTTTTTTAATCAAATATTTTAAGGAACCATTTAATAGCCCCTATCGTTAGTTATAGTATTATCTTTATTGAATACCTTTGGGTTAAAAATATACAAACTTGATACACCAGTGTTATTTAGAAATTGATATTGTACCTCTTCAGACTTTGAACCTGATAGTTATCATTTTCTTCTTCTCAATTCCCATTTCACACTGCAAAATAATGTAATTATACTTACCCAACCCCACATCATTTGCACTATTTTTGTTATATATTTATTTTATTTATAAATATATTGTGAGCATCAAATTACAGTGTTATAATTTTTCCTTAAAAAAGTCAGATATCTTTTCAGAACAATATGAGGAAAAAACTGTCATATATTTATCTAATTATTTGCCACTTTCAGTGTTCTTTTTTCCTTCCCACATAGCCAAGTTTCCATCTGGTATCAGATCCTTTCAGCCTGAAGAGTAACATTTAGCCTTTGTTATAATTCAGGTCTTATGGTAATGAATTTTTCAGCTTTCATTTTTACATTTATAAAGGATACTTTCTCATATTTCTCCTTACTTTCCCTGTATGTACTGTGCTTTGTCCACCTTCAAGATATTTTGTTTAATTTTGCATTTCAGCTGTTTGAGTCTGATTTGCCTGGGTGTGGTTTTCTTTGTATTTATCCTGTTGTGGATTCACAGAGCTCTTGCATCTATAAGTCAGTGTTTATTATCAAATATAGGAAATATTTGGCCATTAATTTCCAAATATTGTTTCTGCTGCTTTCTTGCTCTTTTCTCTGAGCCTCTAATTACATGTTTGATAGGGTTCCCAATATTATCTCAGAAGTTCCTGATGCTCTGTTAATTTTGTTTTGTTTTTGACTCTGGGCGGGTCTAGAACAGGCCGTTCTCTAAAAGTGTGGTGCTTTCTTTTAAAGTAAGTACCTTCTGATGTCTTAACTAGATGCTGCAGTGTTAATGAGCTCTCTCCACTTTAGCTGGACTGGACCACCAGTGCCCCTCAGCACTGATTTGTATCTAGAAACTCTTTTGCATTCTCAATACTATTAATGGCCACTTTCTCATAAGCTTTTCCATGTAATCTGCAAAGCCTAACCCTCAACCAATAACACCAACGAACTCTCATACAGCCCATGTTCAGCTTTCTGCCTCTGATGCCTTACCATATAGAATCCAGCTCTTTTAACTGCCCGGAATTCTGACCTCTGCCTTTTTTGCTTGGTGGGACACCTGCACTCTGCCTGGACCTCAGCTCACTAGGTTGACGTCAAAAACTTGTACCCAGGCAGAAAATCTTGGGACTCTCCTTGTGAGTTTCCCTGATCTTAGCTGTTGTGGTCTTCCCCGCCTGTTAGTCAATGCCAGAAAACAGTTTTGTAACAACTACTGTACCATAGCCAAGTGAAGATAAAAAATTGTTATGCATATGCTATCTACTTCAGATTGTTTTTGTATAAACTCTAAAACATCATAAAATTAAATGGGAAAGTGTTTTTATCATGAGAAAGAAAAGGAAAATTGGGGAGTATTTTTGGCTTGAACTCACAAGGTGACTATGTTTCTATATTTGTTTGCCTCGTCCTGTGGGGCAAGATGGTCTAGAAATGTTCTAGATAGTGTGACTCATTGTCTTTTCAGTTGTCAGCCTCCTGTGGAAATTCTAAGATTCCATTAGTCTAAGCAGGCCAGACTTACCATTTCTGCAACTTTTTCTCGATTTTTAATCGTATTTTTCCTTTTTAATAGCTCAGGCCTCTCTTTTTTGAAAGGTCCATGCTCCTTTCTAAATGCTAAATCCAGAATGTTGTAGGAGAAGGAATGAGTGGCTATTCCCTTTGAGCATTTTGTTTGAATAAGAAATACCAATGTTCTTAAGGTATATTTTTAAGCCATGCAAGGAAGGCTGACACTCTTGACTGACTGGAATTTCTTCTATTGTGGGTTTTCTTTATTAAACTCTATCTATTTAAACTTTATTAAAGTATTGTTAGATCTATATCAGGACATGCCCTTTAAGAAGGGCTCAGGCAGGAGCCAATTATGCTGAGAAGCAAGTACTCCCCGGTAGGCAATGGAGGGAAAGCCAGCAAAAGATAAGAGAAATTGGGCATATTCATCAAGCCAGATGGTCAAACTGGAAGGCTGAGCCACCTGAACACACTGTATTATTTTATTGGCCATTAAGCAAAGTAAAATTTTGCAGTAATATTTAACAACATGTTTTTTTTTTTTTTCTCCCTCAGTTAAAACCATCAGGCCTGAAGTGTGTCAAGTGAAAGCTGAACACAGAATGAAATCTGTGTTCCAGGAAATGTCACTAAGGGTTTTGAAGCAGCTGACACTGTCATCGAAGTTCTATGGCAGCAAGATTAGGAATTGATCAAGGGTTCCCCAGTGCATCAGATGAGTTAGATATATGTGAATTCCCTAGGGCTTGACTTTTTCTTTCTTACTTCACCTCCAAGGCGGAGACCATGGAAGTTCCCCCCAAAACAGTCCTTGCTAGAGAGTTATTTAAAAAGAAATCAATCTAAGGCTTCATAGCACCTAGAACTGAAGTAGAACCCAAATCTCATCCCATGCCCCACCTGCTACCCCCAACCTAAGCTGCCATTGCTCTCTGTATATGCACCAGAATGGCCATCTTGGTTTAAATGCTGTATCCTGGCTCTCCCTAAAACCTTTCTGTGTCCTCAGCATAGAGAACACTCGTGTTCTTGTGTTCTTTTCATTCTGATGTTCTCAAAAGGCTCGCTTCCAAGAGGATGCTATGTATTGGCTTTAGGGCCGCTGGGAAATGTCAAGAGGTCTCCTATGATCTGATGTTATCAGTGTTTCCTGCTGCTCTCCATGAAGTGTGTTTTGATCTTTCTTTCTTCCAGGGCTGCTGCTTCTCAGCTGCCCCATTTCCTTTTACCAGGATCGCATGGGTCTGCACCAGCTTATCATTTCAGTCGCTTTCATCTTCAAAGTGAATCCTTAGTCACCTTTAAGTGGCTTCAGGTACCAACTTTGGGTGAACTTCTAATATGTATAGAAGAATGGTACATTTTCCTTTTTTTAGGCTTCCAGTTCATTGAGTCAGAGATTTCAAGCTGTACCCAAAACCAAGAGACTCCAAGTGTCAAATCGTCAAATTAAAGAATTTTCTTGAAGTTTCAGCCAATTCTTCCCCCAAAATGTTAGGAGGACTGAATATTTCTGAGTTTGGAATCTGGCTAGAATCTTACCTGGGCACCTGAGTTGCAGGCTATCTCCCTGCCACAACAGCTTCCTCAGTGGAATTGTGGGTTGAAGAGAAAATAAGGAAATGAATACCAAACTATTAATTTCATTGAAATTAATGAAATTAATTTCTGCATTTCTGTTGAAATGCAGAAGCTGATCATCCATACTGATGCTATCATCACTGACTACATTAAAGTTTCTAGACAAATTCAGTAAGCATTTTGATGCCAGCTGGGCAGTGAGAGACATGTGCTGCGGATGCCAAGCTGAATGAGCAGATGCCCCCGCCTGCTAAGAGCCCACGTGGAGGTCAGTGGTCCAAACAGTAAGAGTCTGAAACTGTTTTTAAATAGGTCCTTTTCACTCTACAGGAAGTAGGAATCTCTGAACAGGAAAAATCTCTGCTAGACCACACTATTTGTATACCACCAGATGCTTCATACCTCCCCACCTCCATTTCAGGAGCTCCATGGCCCAAATGTGATTTGCCACATCTGTCTCTCGGATGTGGGGTTTTCATTTGCCCTAGCTCAAGTTTCAGTAATTACACTGAACACATCTTTGCCTTCTTATGCTCTGCCTGCGTTGTGCCAGCTGACCATTCTATTCCAAAACAGGAAATTGTCCCTGTTAGAAAAAATTGTCCCTCTTAGAAAGCTGAGATCAATCAAGGATCAATCAAGGATGCTCCAAATCATTTTAGGATTTTTCAGGCTGTTTGTTTAAGGAAAGCAATGCAACTTAAGATATATCAGCGTCTTATCCAGCCACCGGTGCCAGGCACTAGAGTGTGTGTGGAAGTGAATTTCCCATGAAAGTCGCAAGGCTTAAGCTTCAGAGTCCTGCACTTCATGACATTGGGAGGGGCCCTAATAATGTCCTATGGTCATTCTGTATTCTTCTGCATAAAATGGACTTCCCAAATTGTACATGCTTCTGATCCCACAAAACCTGAATCTACATTTGAGTATGTTTTAAAAACAAGTCAATAAGAGATAGCCTCTGTCATTAAAGAGCTTAATTTTAGCAAGTGAAAGAAGAAAAATAAATAACATAAATGTAACAAATAAGGGGGCCCCCAAATACAAGGTATTTTCCCACTGACTTTAACGTTTGTGTTCAATTTTGATCTATAAATGCTTTAGAGGTGTGGCTTAAATGATCAATATCTTATTTCTGAATTTAACTGTAACATATATTTGAATTAAATGTTCTCTAATATATTGATGTGGAAATACTAGTTTTTCTACACTCAAATTTTACAGAACAATTTTATTCAGACTTTTTATATGGGACTTTGACGTGTCTTAATCATCACTAGGCTCCCTTTTTGAATCCTCTGACAAAGTTTTCTTATACGCCATATTCACGGCTGACTAAATTGTTTCAACTATAATACTTTTTGATTTCAGGCACAGTTCTGTCACTGGAAATTTTATCCCATGCCACTAGAACTCACTAGCATAATATAAGAATATGGTTCTCGTTTATCCTGTAGATACATATTTGAGACTCTTGCAGCTTATAGTGACTATGTATCCTTTTAAAAATGACTTTTAATTTTTTTAACAATAATATTCATCATTGCAGTGGTGAAGTCTTTCCACCTAGAAATACTCACTAAAGCTGTACTTAATTCCTGCTGCTGTCAGATGAAATTATCTAGCATTGATTAAGGTTGTTTCAGGTTAATACAGTGATTCTCAGGTCTAGGTGTATATTGGAATCACCTAGAGTGTATTTAAGAAACACTGATGCCTGGATACACTCCCAGAGATTCTGATTTAATGATCTGGGATACAGTCCAGGCACTGGAATATTTTTAAGTTCTCTGGGTGATCCCATTGTGTAACCAAGGTTGAGAGCCACTATCTTCCCCCAAGCAATCCTTTATTATTCAAAATAAAATGACTGGGAGAAGGACAGGTGTCTTAACATGAGAGACTTCATAAGGACTCAAATATGAAATAACTGCCTCTTTTCTAAGTAATAATTTAGAGAAATTTAAATGTCATGTACATAAGTACATAGGGATAATTCGTATATGAGTATTAAATTTATGTGTATATATGCAATTACTTTTTAATATAATGAATTTTTCTGTTTTAAAAGTTAGACTTGCTCACTGCATACAATTTAGAAAAGATTAGACTTTGTGCATCATTTGAGGAGTCAAAGACATAAAGAACTCAGATATGACTTCAGGAGAAACCAGCATCAATGGATTCATCTGGATAAACAGTGAGAATTTATGTAAGCAGATGTAGGAGGGGGGAAAGGTATGCCAAGCAAAGAAAATGAAAATGTAATACACAGGGTCTTCAAAAGTGTGGTATATTGAGGTGGCAGTAAGAAGCCTTTTAAAAAATAAAAATAAATGTTTTATTATGGGTAAAGCTATACGTCTGGGTACGAGAGATGACCAATACTTTGACTTCTTATTTGCTAGGTTTCAGCATGGAAGGATAGGCTAACAACTGAAAATAACCATACAATCATTAAATGTGCTATTTACCACTTTACCCATATCATCAATGCAATTTCTTGACTGAGCAGGTCTGAGCTCATGAGTACTGTCTGTCTTCCTTTGGCTGTTGGGGTATTTGACATTCTTCCCTCTTTCTGCCCCTTTGTTTTGGTTTGTAAGACCAACTGGCAGCAAGGTGATAAAAGCAAGAGCTGATGATCCTAAATATCGAAACTGAGAAAGTCACATCAAGCTTAGTCACTCCTAATCTGACAGCAGATGTTTCTCGTTGAAATTCATTGAGAAAGAAGAAAAAAAGAAAACAAATGCCATGTAAGATCCATGTATTGATTTTCTTTATAAGGCATAGAGACAAGAAATGAAATACGGATAAAAGTGAATGTTGGTTTCCAACCCAGTAGGCTTTTTCACAGAACAAGTGATAAAAGGGGCAGAATTCAATCTTTGAAGAGACAAAGCGTGTAATAGAAAGGTAATGAACATTTGTAATGCGTTTCCCATTTTTTAAAGTCTTTTTTCAGACTTACATAATATTCTCATAGTTGTGAGACAATCACTCAAGTATTGTTATTCTCATTTCCAGAAAGAAACAGAGGTCAGAGAAAGCCAGTAACCTTCACAAGGTCACTTTCCCAAGGTCATAAAGCAGGAAAAGTACCAAGTCTCTCAACTCTCAGTTCTGTGCTTGTCTAGGAGAAAGAAAAAACACTTTTTATATAAGGAATATAAGCCTCTTTAAATTACCAGGTCCAGAGAGGCATTGGAATGAAAAATAATAGTCACATCACTCCTGGCTTGTGAAAAACCGTTACCTCTTGAAGCCACTTGCTATGCGGTGTCTAGACTAGCTGATGCCAAATAGCCATAAAATGTCATGCACTGAACCCCATAGCTCTTAGCCTATAGTCCAACAATGTATAGTTCATTGCTAATCAATGTTATTTCTGTAAACCAATGGTAATATCTTGTGAACAACTTTTATGGATTTTGTAATTAACCTTTTCCTGATTTGTCACGTCTTTAAGAACTTGAACCTCTCCTTTGGCAACTTGGAAGTGTGTCCTAGACAGCTATCTTCAATCTTGACCCAAACAAACTTTCAATACTAATTTTGCCTCAGCTTCCTCCTTTATACTGATACCCACCACCTGTATTAGATCCCCACTGTATGTGTTTTCTTTCTACTAGTAGTGCTAATTTAATAGATGCCTAGAAATATCACTGGTTATAAGGGAAAGAAAATGTAGAAATGGATTATTGTCCATAAATTAAGAAGTTTTTCCATATTTTAAAAATTACATATACTTATGAAAAAAGTCAGAAAAAATGCAGAACACAAACTCAAATTACTCTAGTTCTATTAATAATGTTTTCACCCAACAATTTTTCTGTATATCCTTAAGTCTTTTTTTTTCTACTTAAAATTGTTATTTTTTAATGTGGAATGCTATGTTGTTTTAACTTTAAGATAGCGTAAGACTTTCTCCTTGTTTTTACACAGATTTCATGAATGTTTAGTAGCTCTATATTAGTAGCTCTGATTTATGAAATGTCCACCATATTTCAGCCACAGTGCTAGCCTTCAGTAGATACCATGATGACCTTATTGGGCAACAGTTATTTATACCTGTTTTACAGATAAACATAAGCAGGAAAGCAACTCTGCTCAGGCCACGTAATCTAGAATGGGCGGTTGTGGAATCCCTCGCCCGAGGGCACTGTTAATCCCTCTCTGCTACACAATTTATAATCAAGTGGATATTTCCTGGTTTATTCAAACATCCCCACACAATTGGAAATTTAGGTTGTTTCTAATATTGTCTGTTACAAATAATATTGAGAATAATATTTTATGACTGCTCATACTTTCTCACTACTAATATTAAATAAATATTTCCTTAGCATAAATCTTAGAAATGGAATTCCTACGTCTAAGAACATACACAATTTAATATGATTTAATTGCCATTCTCTACTTCCCCCTCCCCTAAAGCAGTGTTATAACAGCAAGACATGGAATCAACCTAGGTAGGTGCCCATCAGCCGTGGACTGGATAAAGAAAATGTGATACATATACAGTATGGAATACTATGCAGCCATAAAAGAGAACAAAATTACTTCCCTTGCACCCACATGGATGCAGCTGGAGGCCATTATCCTAAGCAAACTAACACAGGAACATAACAGCAAAAACTGCATGTTCTCACTTTCAAGTGGGAGCTAAACATTGAGTACACACAGTCATAAATATAGGAACAATAGATACTGGGGACTTCTAGAGGGAGGGAGGCGGGGGTTGAAAATCGACCCATTGGGTGTTATACACACTACAGATCATTTGTACACCAAACCTCAGGGACACACAATCTACCCATATAACAAATCTGTATATGTACCCTCTGAACCTAAAATAAAGTTAAATAGTATCCATTTGTGTCCCAGCTCAGAGTCAGAGTGCCTATCCCATAGTGCTTTTGTCCACATCAACATTTAGCTTAATGTCTCCTTACCTTTTCCCTTTGTTAAATTACAGGTGAAAACTATTAACTATTTCTTTTTTTTTTTTTTTTTTTTTTTCTGAGACAGACTCTCACTCTGTCTCAGGCTGGAGTGCAGTGGCACGATCTCTCCTCACTGCAACCTCCACTTCCTAGGTTCAAGGATTCTCCTGCCTCAACCTCCCGAGTAGCTGGGACTACAGTCATGCACCACCATGCCCACCTAATTTTTGCATTTTTAGTAGAGATGGGGTTTCACCATGTTGGCCAGGATGGTCTCTACTTCTTGACCTTGTGATCTGCCTGCCTTGGCCTCCCAAAGTGCTGGGATTACAGGTGTGAGCCACTGTGCCTGGCCTATTTATTTTAAACAAAAATATTCAGACACATTTTGGAAGATCTAAGTTGTCAGTGCCAGTCCTTGACTTTCCCTTCCACATACACTTCTATCTCTTTTACTTAAGAATTTTCTCTTTACTTTTCTTAATGTCATGGACAATAATTGTTTACTAGTACACTATTTGCAAGGCTTTATGCTTGATACGATTTGGGCACAACTTGGGAGTACACAGTGCGACCACCAGCCTGTAAGAGCTTAATGTTTACTAGACACAAAAGATAAAAAAAAAACTAACAAAACAATTACCTAGTGAGTTCCTAGTATTCAGAGGAAGGAGAGATCAAAGATTCCCATCCCCTCTTCTCTCTCCTCTCTTTCTCTGACAAGGGCAAATTTTCTACTCTCCATACCCTCCAATCCATCCCCCGTGGGATTCCAAAATAGCTGAGTCATGTTCCTGAATAATTATAAAGCAGGTGCCAAATCCTAGCATCTATACACACATCTATATGCTTTTAATTAGGGGAGGGAGTGAGGGTGGCAGAGGTAGCTGGGAGGTCTACTCATCATTTAGAGATTCTGGGAAACTTAAATGCTATTCGCTATGAGAGTTTATTACAATAAACTCAGAAGCTTTCCCCAGTGATGTGTAGCCCTTAAGAAGTGCAGATTATACCAAATTCAGTTGCAAATTGGAAACTATTAGACCACAGCAGAAAAAAGTACACTGCGGGTGTGTTTTCCTGAGTGTCGTTATTCCTGAAAACAAGGACAGCAAGCGGGGATATTAGGATGATTTAGCATCCCAGGGCAACCTCAAGAATATAAGTACCCTGTACTTTTACAAGGCCATGGTTTCATACACATAAAAGGACAGCCGAAAAAGAGGAACTGCCCAAATGCAGTGATGTCAGTCACTTTGCTGTCATTTGGATGGTGATAGGGTGAGGGAGGAGGATGGAGTCACTCAAAGTAGAAATGGGGAGACCAAGAAGAGCATCCAGGGGCTGTTGCTGTACTAGAGGGTGAGGGGGCATGGCCTGAGATGAAGGGAGAGCAGATGCTGTAGGATTCTAAGCAGGATGAGGAAGAGATAGACAGGAAGGTAAGCCCTTTGTAGGCTGGGACCCAGGTACCCATCACCATATCTTGCACAGGCTTATCCCATTTATAATTCTTCTACCCCTCATCCCTTAGTTACAAACTTTTACTCATCGTTCAAGCATCACATAGCTTAAAACTCTCTTCCTCAAAGAAGCCTTTTCTGACACCTCAGGGACAGATTTTTTAAGCCTAGTAGTTCCCTCCTAGGTTACCATATTTCCATTGCCATCATCACATCTTTCACGTATTCATTGTCTTTCATCCCCTACAGACTGTAAGTCCACAGGGGCAAGAGAGTCTTGTAGGATGCTGCTGTGTCCCCAGGGTTAGCACATTGCCCCACACCAAAGGCCTTAAGACATATAAGGGTTGAGTGAGTAGAGTGGTCCAGGCAGCCCAGTCATCCTCTCTCTAATTGATCTTTGTGATTACAAGGCTGTGAGCAGCACAAGGGGAAGACTTTGCTGGACTGATTTCCAAATCCCAGGTCCTAGTATTCTGCCTGAGGTCTAGTAGGTGCTCACTGATACTTGCTGAACAAGACAACTGGTGGAAGCTGGTGCCAGGCACAGGAACATGGCACATTCAAGAAGTTGGCTTGACCTTCTTTTCCTTTGTTTTAAAATTCAAAACCCAGATTTGTCTAAAGCAAAGTCCTCGACATAGTTGGAGCCCTGTTTACTAGTTCTGATGAAGTCCATAGAAATGGAAATTGGAAGGTGACCCAACAAGATGTTTAAAATTAGACATCATTATAAAAATAACATTCCCTTCAGCAAAACTGTGCCATGATTGATGTTTTACAACTTTCCTGTTTTGCAGAGAAAAATGTAATGCTAAGCAAAAATTGTTTTATTTGTATATCCATTCTAGCTTTTTTTTACTTGATTATATGATTGAAAGTACAATTCTTATCCATTTATGGCTAAAGCCTGGATTGTAGTCAGTGATATGATCAATATTATGTAGAGAGCTCAGGATAATGTAAAAATCTAGAGAAAAGCTAATGCAAGCTAATAAATTTACATCACTAAGGAGCTGAAAATTTTAGCCTTTATTAAACAAATAAAAGAAGGGCCCTCATATCTTCAAAAAATTTAATGTGAGTCAGACCTGAGTTAATGATCTACACATTAGCCAAGGTTTGGACATGAGATGTAACATCTGCTATGCCTAAAAGTAATTGTATACTCAGAAATGTGCCTAATTAGCTAACGGATGGGTCTCTGGCATTGACATTTCCAAGGATAAATCCTAAAAGGGAAATAAGAAGTCCGTTGGAAAGGAGGAATGTACAATTACATAATGTAAAAAAAAAGAAAAAATACTTAGATCAAACTCCTTTAAGCATGAGCCATAATCCTATGTGCTTGCATTTTGGTTTGTTTCCTTTTTTTAGTTATATTTATAATTTTTTTTTTGAGACGGAGCCTCGCTCTGTGGCCCAGGCTGGAGTGCAGTGGCCGAATCTCAGCTCACTGCAAGCTCCACCTCCCGGGTTTACACCATTCTCCTGCCTCAGCCTCCCGAGTAGCTGGGACTACAGGCGCCCGCCACCATGCCTGGCTAGTTTTTTTGTATTTTTTTAGTAGAGACGGGGTTTCACCTTGTTAACCAGGATGGTCTCGATCTCCTGACCTCGTGATCCACCCGTCTCGGCCTCCCAAATATATTTATTATTTTTAAGGATACAACTAATTTGTACATTCTTATACAAATTCAAACAAATAATCCTACAAGAAAGATCCGTTTTGCCACACAAATTTCACAGTCTTCTCTAGATATAAGAACTCTATTCAGTTTATTGTACATATGTCTGGATCTTGTTCTATACATTTACATATATATGTGTTTAAATTTAGAATTATATATTTTTGTTTGCTTGTTTTACACAATTGGGATTATATCAAATATTGTTTTGCAAATTGCTTTTTTTAACAAATGAAATATGTCTTAGAGATCTTTCTATTTTAACGAATACAGATTATCTCATTTTTTTCATTGCTGCATAATATTTCATAGTGCGGATGTGGTATACTTCATTTAACTGTACTTTACTAACGGACATTTTGTTGTGTTCAATTTGTCACTATAACATGCAACATTGCAATGATTATTCTTTCTGTACACATGGAAAGACTTTTTAGGAAAAATGCTTATATTAAGAATTGCTAAATAAGAGGCTATGCATACCAAATTTTGATAAACATTGAAATTTTTTGCCAGAAGAGCCTGTATTAATATCAGCACCAACAGTAAATAGAACCTTTCATCATCATCTTCTTTCGTTTTCCTTCTTCTTCCTCCTCATCTTCCATATTTATGGGGGGGGAAACTGACATTTCACTATTGTTTATTTTATATTTCTCTGATTATTAGTGAAGTTTTGCATCTTTTTGTATGTTATTGGCCATTTGCATTTCTTATTCTATAAATAGCCTGCTCATATTCCTTTCTCTTTTTTTCTTTTTTCCTTATTGATAATGGAAACTCTAAACATTTCAATCTGCTAGATTGGAATAAAATAGTTGCAACATAGGTTATTGCCTTTAAACTTGATATCTTTTGTCAGATAATTTATAGAGTCAAATTAATGAACTTCTTTGTCTAACTTAAAATCTTCTCTGCTCCAATATTTATTTCTAATTATTTTCTGTATTTTCTTATTTTATAATAATGCTTTTCACCTTTAAAAAGAAATGCTTTTATCTTTACTTTATCTGGAATTTATTTTGTAGCCTGTTTTAAATGTTGATCTAACTTTAGTTTTTTCTCAGTTGGCTACCTAGTTGCCTCCAGCTCTTTCTTCAATTATAGAAAATGTTATTTCTAATATGCATTTATCTCTGGTTTATCTTCAGATTCTTTTGACTTCTACTGATTTTTTTAACCTATTTTATTTCCTATTCATGTTCTATTCATCACTATAGCTTTCTAGTATATTTTGATGTCTAATAAGACATGTCCCTGTCATTTTTTCTAACAATTGATTTATTCTTATCTATTTTCTATTCTGTAATAATTTGGGAATCAATTTGATAGGTTCCATGGAAATTTGATTAGGATTGCACTGAACTTAGATTAATTATGAAGGATTTATTGAGTCTTCTCAACCATAAATATACCATACTTATTTTATCAAATCTTCTTTTACACCCCTCAGTAAATGTTATGGTTTTCTTTAATATTCATATTAGAAAATTTTATTTTATAACTATCGCTGGTGTATAGACAGATGATAGATAGGAAGATAGAATCTGCCATGTTGCTAAATTTTCTTAAGAGTTCAAATAGAAAATTCAAGGAAGACTGCCTAACAAACTACTTCGATTTTTATATAAATCCAAATGATACTGACAGTATCTCTTTATTGTTAGTGGTCATTATTTATTTTCCATATCGTAGTGCATTATCTAGGACCTCCATTATAATGTTGAATAGTAGTGATCATAACAGCCATACTTCTCTTGCACTACATTTTAATAGGAATGCTTCTAATGTTTTAACATTAAGTGATATGTGTGCCGAAGGGATGTGTTTATATAGTTTGTATCCCACAAATAAAAGCAAACTTTTGTATGTGTGTGAAGCAGCTTCAGTCTCACAGACAGTATTGGAAAAGACTTAATTTTGGAAGGTTTCCTGATCTTCAGTCACAATCTTTTAAGGGACCCCCAAGAGCATCTTGTGAAGAGAGCCCTAGTCAACATTTTCTATCACTCTTTAATGTTCCACATTGTTTTCCCATTAACCCAAGGACAAATAAAAATTCCTCACCTTTGATTAAAATCAACCAGAACTGGTCTTATATGTGTCAGTTCTGTCTCAATTCTGTCACCATGCAACTCTGCCCAACAAATTCACTCCTGCCCAAAGTGCCTGAAAGTCATCACTGCAATAGCCCATCTAGGCAGCACCATTCCTAGTCTCCTGAAAATCACTCTTTACTATTGTAAAGACTCTTCATTTGGGGCCTTTTAAAATAACTCCCCTGACATACATCCAGATGGACCTAATGGATGGACCTAATGGACCTAATGGTTAGGACTTCTTCTGTCCAGAGCTCATCATTCCAGGCAGTCAGCTCTGATGTGTACAGGACCTAATGTTTCAGAGGTTGTCTATCAGGATGAATTATTCTGCACTCGTATCGTATCATTTACTGTATGCCTAGTGCTATACTAGAATATTTAGTGAATAACAAAAGCATAAAAGATACTGGCTTTTTCCTACAATTTTTCTACAATTACTCACATTGTAATTGATTCACAAATATAAACAAGACCTGTTTCCATGTATGAAAAATTATTCTTGGAGGAGGGGCATTCTTAAATTGGAGCCTAACAGACAGATCAGTATAGAAGGTCTAGAAATAGGTTTTGTTTTGGACTGATACATCATGATTAGTAGGTCCATCTTGGCTGAAATCAGAATTGGGATACATATTATTGAATTTCTCTCTATATTGAAGCCCTTGTTTCTAGACACTAAGTCACCATCATCTCCTTTTCACTCATATTCTGACAAGTGCCAAGCCTGCCTCATGTATCTTCATAGGAAGTCCATTCCTATAACCACATTTACCTCCACCTGGAGGACTGTAAGTATTTATCCCCACCTGGAGTATCCCCATCTACGTGGCCTCCACACCTCCAATTTCTCATCCCCCAATCAATTATATCACTGTGATAGCTACCATCGCAATCTTACAGAGAAGCTTCAAGCATGCCAATCCTATCCTCAGAAACGTAATGGTTCTCTATTGCCTACAAACTTAAGTCCAGACTTTTTACACTAATGTTTAAGATCCTGGATGACTTTTCCTACCTCTTTACCAAGCAGTGGGTTTTCTATAATCCAACCACATATAACTGTGCAACCTAAGTCCTTATCTTTGCTTATACTGTTACATCTCCTGGAATATCCTCCTCTCTTCTTCTTCTTCCAAGGCCTTAGTCCAATACCAAAAAATTTCCTGCATTATTTCCATCTCTCATTAATTCTGTCTTCCTCTGTATTTTTCAGTCCTCTTAAACTATGTGTGGCAATTAAATCACACTGCTGTTTTATATATATATATGTAGCCACTTTTTTACCCTTCTCTACTAGATTGTAAATGCTCTGAATAAGGTACTGTAGGCTACATCATTGCTATATTTTCTTAGGATGATCACCGTGCCTAGAACATAGGAGGGCCTTTGTGAATTTCTTCCACATTGAATGGATCATGCAAATAAACTGAGATAACCAAAGGTTATAAGGCTTCCCTTGATTGGAGTAATTTCTATTCACCGTATTTTGCATTCGTGGCCCAAAAGAGTACTTATAAGCCAGCTTTAGGCACTGAGTAAACCAAAGTAGCAACTGTCAATGTTTTTTCTCTTCCCCAGAATATTTACAATGTTGCTCTACTCACTTGCTGTTAAATACCAAGAGGGAAATGGTTAAAAGAGATTTCTTAGCCTATTGATTTTCTTCACACATTTATGAGCAAAAAGTTAGAAAGAAATTCACAGCAGAAGTGCATTTAGAGAAGGCTAAGAGCAGCAGAAAACCAGATGACACATCCTGGAATGGGAGCAATCAAGGTTCTATTCAATGCTTTCCTTCTACCCTCTGCCTCAGAATATTTCCCCCTTTGAAACTTCTGCACAGTTGCACAGGTGTATTGAATTCACACTGATCCACCAAAAAAAGAAAAAAATTGTTTTATGTCAACAGCATCCAGAAATTTCAGCAAATTATTTAAGAGGCAAAGATTAAAAATAATCCACTAAGGATTATCTCCTATTAACAGGAAAGTGGTAATACTTTTCAGCTGCAAATAATCTATTGATCTAACTATAAAACTGTAGAAAATATAATCTGTTTGTAGAAAAAAAAACTTGTACCTAGTGCTGTGCCAGGTAATGGGAAAGCATATGCCTAGACCAGGAGTCAGCAAACTTGCTGTAAAGGGTTAGGCAGTAAATATTCCAGGCTATACAGATAGTTAATCTCTGTTGCAACTACTCAACTTGGCCTTGCAGCCAGAAAGCAAATTGTGTAAACAAATGGTCATGTCTGTGTTCCGATTAAACTTTATTGACAAAACAGGTAGTTGGCTTGCAGCCATAATTTACCCAGGGCTACACCATATGTTCTTTGATTAGAGTGATCACATCTTTCTTAGTAACCATTGCATCTTCCATGTCCAGTTTAGTGCCTGACTTTAGTGACTGTAAATTTTAAAAAATTAATTTTACAAAAGTATCTTTTCTGTCCCAAGAGAGCTTACTATCTAATGTTTATTGTAAGACAAAACAGGAAAATGTAGAGTAAGAAAATTGCAAGGACCGTAAACATGAGATTGGCTCCTAGACTTACCATAAACTCTAATAAGGGTTTATATTTCAACTAATCCTATCTCCGTATCTCAAGAAGTCAGTTTTCCTAACTATTGAAAATGGACTTAGGGTTAGAATTAGTTATAAAACTACTACAATTAATGGCTTTTCAGGTTGCTTTTCTGAAGCTCAGCTTGGGTCAGAAAACCAAAAGAGGCCCCATAAAGTTCGCAAGATAAATAGAGACTGAGGTAGGCCCCCCTCTTTTCACCTTTACCTGCCATTTGTAACACATGAATTTCTCTCATAACATGGAAGAGTCAGACTCCATTGCCACCATCAGCAAAGCCCTTAAGAAGGGCTAAATAAGGGAGATATAGCAAGAAAGGGGGCATATTCAGAAAGACAGGATTATTTGATATGGAATTCTTTCCCTAGCCAACACAGGTCATCTCTTGGGGGCCTATAGCTGGATCTTGGTTTAAGATAAGTTGATTACTGGTATATAAATTAGAATTCTGAAAGTAAGCAGATAGTATACTCAGGATAATTCAAGGATAGTTTATTTACAAGGTGTGGATAGCATATAGGGAAGCCACAGGGGATGATAATATCCCAGGGTTAATAAGAGCAGAGACATCATCACCCCTAAGCCCAAAAGGACAAGGGGAGGAAGAGTTGTGGGAATCCTGAAGAAGAGAGTCATCTAGAACACCCAGATGATCAAGTGAGGGGCAATGGCCTTGTGTTGAGGGACATGGCCACAGCCATAGGTAACCTCGCAGGGAGGGAAAAGGAATGTAATTCTCCATCTTCATTTCCCTTCCTCTCTTTGATGTCCTGCCAGGGCTCCTGATTGGTTGAACCAAACCAGACCCCAGGGGCCAGGAAGCCTGTTGGCATGATCCACATTGGTCAGCCTTCAAGGACAGGGAGCAGGGTGGAGAGGGTTGAGAACAGAAGATGTCCGGCACAACCAGAGCCCAACAGACCTGACAGCTCATTACCCCAAGGCTGTCTGTTGAGGGTTGTTAGGTACATTGTGATGACATCGATTGATCATCCACATACTCCCATTTTTCTCCTGAATGAGATTTTCACTACTGTCTACAAGGAAATAAATTGAGCAATTTTCTATTCCCTGCAATGTAAGGAGATCTCTTGCCAACCACTCTCATTTACCAGATGGTAGGTGATACCGTGAGGTCTGTTTGACTCCTTCTAAGGCAAACAGCCAGGGAGAGAGGGCGTTGGGGTCAGGAGCCCTAGTTCTCAGTAGTGGCTTTGCCCCTAGGTAACTAGGTGACCACAGGGAGGTCACTTCTCCTGGGACTTAGTTCCACTTTCCTAATTTAAAACATAAAGTGATTGGATCTGATGATCTTTGATCAGATCTTTTAACCTAGAGTTCTATTGAAATCATTTAAAATTTTATAAAAAAAAAAAACTTTGTGCACATGAGCATTTTCCTATCATAATAATAAGAGCTCCTTCTTATCAAGCACTTACTACTCAGTAGGTACTTAGGCACTGTGCTTAGCTTGTTCTCTCTCCCCATCTCTTCCCTTCCATTTTCTCTCAAAAAAAATATATTTAAATCCTCACGATAATCAATGAAGCACTTGAGTCTTTTTCTTCTTTATCCTTCAGTGACATGCCCAAAATGCACGGTTAGTAAGTGGCAGAACAAGAATTCTCACTACTCTCTAATCCTCAAGATCATGGCCCACTTTTTCCCTGCTGTTGTCTCACTTCCTAGGTCAGGCACACATAGCTAAAGATGCCAAGTGTATATTACCTACTCCTATAGGACAGGCCTCAGGGCAATGCTGGAGGACTGTTTTCTGGAGGAAGAAGGTTAGGGAGTTTGGGTATTGAGGTCCACAAGAATGACTCACAGCATAGGAGAGGTTAGGGAAAAACAATTCTGGACTGGAACCATCAAGTCCTGTAGAGGCCTGGGGGTGAGAGAGCTAAATACCAGAGCAGGCCTGAAGACCAAAGAGACTTTGATGCAGAGCAAGAGTGCTTTCTCTCACCTTTTTAGATGCTTTTTCCTGTAAATAGCCGTAAACTTCATTGAACAATCTGAAGAAGCATTGCCCCATTCTCTCCATAGCAGCCTCAGAAAGCTCTAAAGAAACAGCTTCCTTCTCTGTCCTAAGGAAAGAACCTATCCAAACTTTCCAGAGATTTCAGGCAACAGAAGATTGGTGTTCTTAGTTCCTTGTGATCTGGTATATCTAAGTGAATTGAGCCACCAGAGCCCATGCTGGGATTGCTGCTGATCTGCCACCATCTGGAGAGCCTCTCTGCCATGTCTTGGCTGCCCTTTGAAAGCCAAGCTTTTCTGTTGCTTATTCCAAATGGAGCCAATGTCTAAAGAGCAACTGTAAGGCCAAGATGTCCCATCTGTGAAGCTCCCAAGATATTCTGAGAATAAGAGTGCTTTTCTGACCCATCCTCTGAGCTTCCAGTGGGCAGGAATCCTCTGAGCCAACACGCAGCCCTCCTGATAGCCTGGTCAGTGAATGGCACTTACCATGAGATGCCAGGGACACAATTCCCCTGAAAAGAAAGGATTTGCTGGTCTCTCTCTGCAAGGGCAATGGGGGCTTTGGAGTTCATCGATGCTGCATCTCAGAATGGATTACTCTACTGGGCATAGGCAGCAAGTAAGCCAGGGTTATTCCTCTTTACTGGCAGGAGCCATACCAACAGAAAACCTTGGCAGCCCCATTTGACCTGGATTATGAATTTGAAATGCTCTGCATGGCCTAGCAAGGCCTCTAGATCCCACTTTGTTCTGCCAGAATCCTTCCCTTGGCCTCATCAATCCATGTAATCCCTTCCTTATTATCTGGCTACACTGATGGTTTTAGCATAGGTTGCCTCTGAGCTGCCTGAAACCTGCAGTCTGTTACCACTGCTGTTGCCAGAAATCTCAGCCCAGTATCCAAGGCCTAAGGTGCCAGGATGGAAAGGACCACTTGGTCTGGCTGTTCTTGACTCAAAGAAATGTGAAGATCTTTTTAAAGTAGCCTATAAGGGATAAGATGGTTGATGCTCTATGTTGATCTGCCCCTGTCTGTCCTCACAGCCTGTGCTGACATGTCAGCAAGAGATACATTTTCCTTCTGCTGGTTTGCTGATTCTCCCAGCTTCCCATCACTGACAATCACTCTGAAATAGCTGGGAACTTCATTTCCTCTTTAAACTGTGACACCTGGCTCTTTGGATTGCTTTCATGGATGGGATTTCACAGATGAAGAAACTGAGTTATAGGGAGACCAAGCAAGCCATTAAAGGTAACAGAGCTTGTCAGTCGAAGAGCTGAAATGCAGAGGAGGAAATAAGACTGGACGCATCTCTTACTGCATGGTGGGTATGGGACTAAGCCTCTTACACATCCCCTTTAATTAATTGCTAACCCATATTGGATGTGGACATTGTTCTCATTATTGCTGCCACCTGTGAGAACACCTAGTCCCAGCCTTCATGAAGTTTGCAGTCTGATGTTCTTTCTTGATACCACAGTGACTTAGGTTTATTCTACCCATTTTGAAAAACTGTTCCTTTCATATTCTCTTCTTTAGAAAGCTTTCCTCTTATTTAGAAATTGAAATCCATGGATGACTAAATTTGCATTTTATTTCTTCTTGCCAAAGCAAAATTGAATCAGAAACTCATGAAATTCATCATTAACCAGGTTCCTTTTAGTTTGTTCCTTAAACCAACTTTGACCATCCACTCTGTAAAAGGCAACAACAGGCATCTGAGAGAAGAGGTTCTGTCCTCTAGAAAGTTAGAAAGTAGATGGAAAAGGACCCAGAAATTCTTTTCCTGCAGGAACTCTTACATATGGGAACCTGGAGACAGTTTTAAGAATGATCAACAAAGCTTGATCATGATACATATTTTACATGGAACAACCCAAATATATCAATAATAGAATAGACACATAAAGTGTGGG
Source organism: Colobus angolensis palliatus (assembly GCF_000951035.1). Lineage (NCBI taxonomy): Eukaryota > Metazoa > Chordata > Mammalia > Primates > Cercopithecidae > Colobus > Colobus angolensis. Next base: position 7,676,772 of record NW_012121265.1, read on the forward strand.
ATAGTCATACATGTAATCCTACCCAGTAAGGACAATGTGTGAACTCCAAGTCCAGGCATCTCTGAAGATCAACCCCAAAACATAATATAGAGCCACAGAAGTCACAACAGAATGCAAGTCATATGTCCATTTATATGACACTGAAAAATGAAAAACTAAATGAAATAACATCACATGTTCAGTGTGTAAGTTGTGAAACTGTAAGGCAAAGCAAGGGCATGATTCCTCCACTCACCAGGATGATCTTTGGGCCTGGGGACATGCAGAAGGGTTTGACTGAAAAGGGATCAGGAGATCCTTTTCAGGTAAACGTTCTGTGTCCTCATTTGGAAAGTGGGAACCAGGTAGTCTTTCTTGTGCTTCTTTAAAGTGTATAGATGTTTTTTGTAGATCCTTTCATATGTGTGTGTCTCTACATACCCTAGAATGTAAACTTTATGGGGGTAGAGTTTTGCCTGTTTTATGTATCTCCAGGTCATTAATACCTTCAAGGGGGCATTACAGCTAGTTGACATTCAATACCTATTTTTGAGTCAGTGAATGAATTTCAGCCTCTCTTTGAAAGATTAACAAGAATGTGTATTAAATTCTCCCTGTGAATTCACTGTGTTTTCCCTTTGCATTAAGTTAAAATTCAAACACACTTCCACCTTAACTTCATTTTGAGCTTCTGTTGGCTGTGGTTCCAAGCCACAGCCTTAGATTTCAGTTTCTCTCTTCCTTTTTCCTCCACACAACTCTAATTCCTGTAAGACTTCAACAAGGAGTAAGGTGCTCAGAAAGAGAATTTGCAGCTTTAGCAGTTCCTTTTTAAAATTTAGAATAAAATGTAGAAGCAAATCAATACTTCACAATTTTATTTGTGAGCTTGGGTTTTTTAAATAAGGACCCTTCCTTTCTAAATCAGACTGCATTTGCGTTATGAGAAGAATATGATTGGAAAAAGAAATCCTATAAACAGAGAAAACAGATATTCAAGGTGCAAAACACAAAAATCCTAGCCCCTCTTCTGAGTATATCTTTTAAACCCAAAATGCTACATCCTATTGAATTGCTTCCACATAGCAAATTAGAATCAGAGCCCAAACAAACTCACTTAAGTTTCTTTCAAAATTGAGATTCACCTGGTCTCCACCCTGGGTTCAAATGAAATTGGCTCTCTTGGTCCCGTCTCCCTATGCCCACAGAATTCACACCAGTGTCTGGTGGGCGTCATCAGTGCGGGTGGAGGACAGTAGACATGGGCAGCTGGCCCTATAGAAGTGATTACTTCTGTGAGGTTTGCCCTGTGGCCCGTCACTGGTAGAATGTGGGCCATGGGTGAAAATTAAACAGCCTGGATTAGGCCTCATCCTACCTTTCCCCAGTGCCATGTAGAGCTTACAGTGATGTTTTGGGTGTCACGTGGAGAAAATATTGCCAAGAAGAGACCTTCAGAATGTCTAAGAGACTCAACCCTGTGATCAGCAAAAAAGCTATAAAAACAGAGGAATAAAATCAAAAAAACAAGGTCAGGGCATGTAAGCAGAGAGTCTCAGGACAGAATTCAATGAAGATTTAAAATATTTAAAGGTAGGTGGTCCAAAAAGCCTCTTTTGAAAGAATAGACAAAACTGAAAATAGACACCATGAGCTACAGTAAAGAGAGAAGAGAAATCTCCTAGTACCTAAATTCTTGTAGTACCTGGTGTCTATGTGTGCAGGATTTTGTAATGAGGCTTCCACCTTTCCCTCTACCCAACTCTCCCTTACACATACACAACAAAAAAGAGAGAAGATTCATCCCTTCTCTTTGCTGTCTCTAGAGTTCCCATTTTAGTTGGTTGATTCTCTAGTACTTAGTGGTGTACAATCAGGTGATAATATTACTATGAATAGTACTACTACTACTACTACTAGCAGTTAAGATTATTAAGCACTTCCTGTGTACCAGGCACTGTTGGAAGCATCTTATAAGTATGAGCTCATTAATCTTCATAGTCCCTTCCCCGTAGGAGTAAATGCCCTCCTTATATACAAGAAAAGTAAGGCACCATCTGTGTAACACACTCAAGGTTACACAGCTAGTAAGTGATAGCATACTAGAGAAACTGAAGGGAAGATCAGAAGACTTAGGCGACTAGGCTCAGGCAGTCCACCTAACGTAGGCCTGGGGGTTATGAAAGAGGAAGAGAGAAGTGTCAAATAGGTTGGACATCAAGGAAGACTTTTAGCAATACCAGAGTAATAGCAGGTGGAAAAGAAGGAGAGGAAAGGTGCTTATCAGAAACATGGCTTATAGGTTATGAATTTTATCAACTTTTATGTTCTTTAAGATACATACATAAAAATTGAGCTTCCTTTTGTAATATTTATGTGTTAGACTGGGTTCTCAAATCGTAACTCCATAGAGTCCAGAACATATAAGGACCCTGCTTTTATGTGGGTTACCTAAAGTGCTTAATGGTTTCATATGTGCCCTCTGACGAGTTAAGTATAAATCTCATGAGGATAAAATGTAGTGGTGGTGTGTGTTTGTGGAGAGGGGGCAGAAAGGAGTGAAGTGCCTCCAAATAGCTTAGAAATGAGATGGCTGCTCTGATAATGAAACTATGAAATTAGTGTATAATGTATTCATTCATTTAACAAATATTTATTGAGCACCTACTACATGGCAGGCACTGTGATATACAGATAGATATAGCAGGGAACAAAATAAATTTTTTGGAGCTTACATTCCAGTAAAGAGAGAAAGATAATGAGCAAATAAATGAGTAACTATTTACCATAATATCAGTTAATGGCTGACTCAGTGGTTCTGAGCTGAAATCTTGAAAGTTGTCCTAAGATTATTTATCTACCAGCTCTGCAAATCCTGTCTCAAAAAAAAAAAAAAAAAAAAGTTGAATGACTTATCCAAAGTCATCTAGCTACTCAGAGACCATCCCAGAATACCATTTGTATCTGCCCAAAAACTCTTTATAATTTTCCCTATTATAGGGAGTAGTGGTCAAGGGTGCGGAGGTATCAAAGGACAGAGCTAGGATTTCAACTCTTACATCTAACTGTGTAATTTGGGAAAATTATTTCACCCCCCTGTGCCTGTTCTATCAGATACAAAAGATGTTTCATGACAATGTCTCTCATAGCATTCTTGAGAATGAAATGGTATAATCCTTGTCTAGCACATCAGTGGCATTCAATAAGCATTGGCTGTTGTATCAAATATGACATTGCCATTACTTCCTTCTACCGTCCACTCAGGGGAAGCCACCCTAAGAAAGCTCTAAGATCTAGAAACAAGTACCCTTAGGAAGTAGAGGTATCTTGAGAAGAGTGGCCACTGTAGGGAAGTCTGGGGCAAATGCCTAGACACAGGCTTCCAGGGCCTGGCAGATCCCACCTGCCAGCTACCCAGTTCCCTTCAGGAGCTGCATTGCTTGGGATGGGCTCTTTTGGAAACTATTGGTCATTATAGCAGACACTGTCACTTCTTCCCTCACCGTTTGTGTACTCACTGTTGTTCCATCCTGTTCTGAGTGCTTGCTCTGACTGCAGGAGTAGGCAAGACTCGTACTCAGAGCAGGCCCAAAATAGGTGGATGTCTACGCCAGCCTCCTTGCTTCCTGGAGCAGGACAACTCATAAGTGTGTTCTCCACCGTCTGCCAGAGTCCCCAACAGGACTGAGCTCCAGTTGCCCACACAGTAACCTACTCAGCAACATATCTTTTGTTGGTCTCCTTCCCTTTCCTATGTCACCTCCACACTTCCCTACTTGTGTTTCCTGGGATCACCCAAATCTTAGTTTCAGAGTCTGCTTAAGGGAGAACCCAGCTGTAGACAGCTGGACTCAAAAAGCTCTCCAGCTCAGCACACAATTCTTGGTTAGGCCACCCCATTGCACCCCATTAGCCCTCTCTTAGTTTCTCTTTGCACTGGGACTTACAATGAGAGCCTTTTGCTTCTGAATAGAGCTTATTACCAAAATACCCAGTCTGCTTATAACGGAAACTGGAATAAAACCACTGTCACCAGTTTGCCAGTTTTTGTTGTTGTTGTTTTGCAAATGCCTTTTACTCCACTGACCTCAGCTCCACTCCCATCCCACCCACCTGCTCAGAATGGTGTCCTCTCATCCCAGGCTACCTTGATGCTCCTCTCAAGGGAGAACTGAAGGAAGCAGTCAATTTTGAAAATATCTCTGAACTAAGGAGTGTTTAAACTGAAGAGTTAGAAAAAAAAAAAAAAAAGATTTCCTGAATCAGCAAAGATTTATGCTAAACAACCCTTTTATGAAATGACCCACTGAGAAAGGAAAGCTTCACTACAGCAGTTTAAGAGATTTCTTGGGGAAGAGAAAAGGAGTCATACTCTTTCTCATTACCTGACTCTAAGTACTTAGAGAAGTCTCCCATGATGCCAACCAGACTCTTAGCAAGTGCAAAACAGCTATTTGTAAAGGCTTATCAGATATTTAATTGAATTATTTAGAAAATAGCAGTTGAGAACCTACCATGTGCTTTGGTAGGCACTGACCTAGAGAATGGAGATAGAATAGCAAGAACAAATAAACAACAACCCCAAAACCCCACAGAGTCTCTGTCCTCATGAGACCTACATTCTATGTCAGTTTATTGCTGCATAACAAGTGGCACCAAAACCTAATGGCTTAAAACAATAACTATTTACTTCCAATTCTGTGGGTCAGCAATTGGGCCTGGGCTCAGCTGAGCTGGTCTTCTGTTGGTTTCACCTGGGTCCATTCATGCACCTGCAGTTATGTGGCACCTTATCTGGGACTGTGTGGCCTAAGAAGGCCTGACTCCTAGCTGGTGCTAGCTATCAGCTGGTTGGTCGAAGGGCCTCAGGGTAGACAGCTTATCTCTGCTCTGCATAGCCCTTCTTCTTCCAGTAGGCTCCCTCAGACTTTCTACAGTGTTGTGTTTCAGCATTCTACTGGTCAAATCAATTCACAAGGCCAGTGCAGATGTAAAGGGTACTCTATCTCTTGATGGGAGATGCATCAAAGATACATTGTAAATGGCAGGTATACAGTTTTGGAAGGAATTTGTGGCCTTTATTTATTTGCAGTCTATGGTTATTCTAATAGTTGAGTCAAATAGTAAATACATAACAATCGTTAGCTAGAATTTCTCAACCCTGATTCCATGTAAGAATTACCTGGAGAGCTTTTTTTAAAAAATGCCATGCTCCTCTATCACAAGCAATTAAATCAAATCAGGGATTAGAGCTTGGGAACCTAGGCAGTTACTCAGCTCTCCAAGTGATTCTAAATTGCAGCTAGGTTTGAGAATCACCAGTTAAAGTGCTCTGAAGGAGAAATGAAGCAGGGTAGAGGGATGTCAAATAATAAGAGAGCTGTGTAAGATGTGGAAATCAAGGGGAGACTCTCTAAAGAGGAAACATTTGAGCTGAGATCCACATGGATGAAGGGGGCAGGGAGCCTTGGTGCTACTTGGAGAAGGGAGGGAAGAGCAAGTGGAATACTCTGGGGCCTGGGATAGACTAAAGAGTCTGGGTGGCAGGAGCAGATGTGGTATGGCAGATGTGTTGGGAGAATGGTCTAGACCATTCTAGACTGGAGGTTGCAGTGCTTTGGAGGAATGTTCTGTCTGGTTTCCCAGGAGTCAAGACCTTGCACTTTGATGAGTCGCCTCACTTGGTTTTTGTGGAGAAATGAAGCAATAAAGAACGGACTAAATAATAGACTGTGGAAGGGCATATGATTTTTAGAAGGTATTTATTGAAGAACTCACCAATTGAGCAGCCATCTCTAGAATATGAGAAACAAAGCAGGAGAGGGGAAGAGTATGGAATATGAGAAAATAACAACACAAAATGGATTGCTTCTGAGAAGCCAAATGTAGAAAAAAAGAACTCTAGGCTGAGAGACAATGGAAGCTGTGAGCTGACCTTCCAGGCAGGGAGACAGCACCTGGAGATGTATAGGAAGGAAGGACAGGTAGCAGCTGGAAATGCGGGCATTAGAAATGTCACTGGACATAATCTTCCGTGGCAATTGTGCCACTTATTATGTGTAGAGAAGGCAAAATCTTCTGTCTTCACACTTAGAGGTTTTCAGCTGGGCCTGTGAATTTGACTGATGACAGATTAACAGGGGAAAAGCATGCAAATGTATTTAATTGAAGTTTTTTGTAAGTCCTCATATGGAAATGAAGACTCAAAGAAGTGGCAAATTGTGTAAAAGTAAACTGTTTGGGGAGGCTAAAGGAAGATAAGAATGATTTTAACAAGGTCTGTTTGTACAGAATTCTCTCAGTCTCAACTTCCTGTCCTTGATGATAAGAATGTTCTTTCCCTTCTGGTACAAGGAGGCCATCTTCCATATGGGGGTTTATCTCCTGCTTTCAGGAAGATAACAGGGAGGGTCGGAGCACCTTTCTTGTACCTGCTAGCTTTTTAAAAGGGCCTTTATCCCAAAATAATCTATATGCCAAAGTAGCATATTTTGGGGTGGCTGATTCTGCACCCTTCAAGTAAGTTGCTGTATGAAATCAGTTGCTGGGAGACTTTCGCTTGGGTTTCTAAAGGTGCTACCCTATGTGTCATGGCATTTACTCTTCACATTGCAGCTATGGGGTGAGGGTCAAGGGTGCCAGCAGTACGTTCTCCATTTTTGTAAGAGCAAACAGAATCCCTGAGAGCCAGAAGGCTGACACCACATTCTCCCAGCCACTCAGTAGCTGAAAGGGGAAAGGAAGCAGATTCTAGCTCCTGCTGTCCTTGCTCACCTTCCCTCCTTCCCACCCTGCCACCCTCCTTTCCCTGCTCAGCTGACATTCTGCAGTCTGCCCTTGTCAATGTACATTTATGGACCACCAGAGGGATCTTCAGCATCTTGTCCTCCTACCCACCTTCTCTGACAAAGTTTCTAATTTACTGCCTAGGTTGTAGCTTCCCAGGAAGAAGCCAGCCCTGTTCAGAGTTGTTATTTCACAAAATACCATTTGTGTCCTCACTGGAGGGAGTGGTGTCTGTCACCTTGTGGAGCCACCTTAGAAGGTAACAAGAATGTGATGTGGCCCAATTCCCAGAAATGGAGCCCCTAGCAAGAAGGAAAAATTCTGGAAGAAACAAAATTAAGACCTAAATTGGATACCCCAAACCCACCAAGGGCTAGCCACCAAGTAAAATATGGTTAGTGTCCCCTCTCCAGAAACTATATGGCTAGAAGTTTCACCATCCTCTTTCCTGCTCATGGTGGAACCAAGGTCAGCAAGCAAAGGGTTTTCACTGCACTGAGAGCTGCTGACCAAGCCTCCCTCTGTCAGGCTTCTCCCTAAGGGTCCTGAGACCCTGTATCAGAAGTAAGCAGGAGGCAGAATTCCAGACCCCTCACCAACCCATCAAGTAAGAGTCTATGGGGTTGGAACCTAGGATTGCTCATTTTAAACAAGCTCCCCAATGTTGCTATAAATTAAAATTCACAAGTTAAAGTAAAAACTTAAATTCAATTCTCAGCCCTCTAGCAACCAAGTGAATTTCTCTCTCATTGGCCTAGTAGGAAATTCCAGACCAAGAACCTTTTTCCAGAACATGCCATAAACAAGAGGCCCTAAAGCAAGACCATGAGCCCCTACTACAGCAGAAAGAGGGCATTTCCCCAAGGACACACTTTTAATAAGCTCTGGGAAACAATTCATTCTGCAGCCCACATTGCCTACAGCATCCTCCTGGCTCTCTGTGTGCTGGGTGGAGCTTAGTGAACTTAAATGAGGAGACCTCCAAGACAAGGGGTCTTGCTGGTTTGAGCTTACCCCTCAGATTTGGGTTTTGACATCGTTGATGGAAATCCTAGAATATAGTTCTGGGAGAAGAGAAAAGGGAGACTGATTTGTGTGTTTCTCACAGATGAAAAGGTTTTGTTCTGTTGGATCCACAGACTAGGACTAGATGAGGTGTGACAATGAGATGAGAAAGAGATCTGCTGCCCAGGAGGTGGAGAGAGGAGAGGAGGCCAGGAGGCATGTGAAGATGCAGGGAAGCCCAGCTCCACCTCCTGGGCAGCAGATCTGTTCTCATCTCTCTCTCTCTCTCCTCTTTCCTTTCCTTCACACTCTCTTTATCTCTCTCTCCTTGTCTCCCCCTTCCTCTCCAACATTCTTTTTTTCTCTCTCCCTTTCTGTCTCCCCTTTTCTTCCTTTTTCTCTTTCCCTGCTCCACTCACCTTTTCCCTCATTCCTGCTACACAGATTTACCAGGTGCCTGCTCTGTGCTCAGCACCATGGATAGCAGAAAGGAAAAAAAAAAGAGAAAAACAGTGGCCTCTAGGAGTTCCCTAGATCATGGGGAGGATCAAAGAATAGGCAATTGTGGCTCAGTTATGAGTGGTGAGGTGGAGAAACCTAAAGCAGGCATCTAATGCAGGCTGCGGTCCCAAGAAGTAATGGTTAAGCAGACACCTAAGAGAAGAGTGTGCAGCACACCAATAAAAGGCTAGAGGAGGGGTAGAGAGGACTCTAGGCTGGAAAAAGGTCCCAATTCAAGAGAAAACATGGCACCTGTGAGAGTCCAGGGCTGCTACACACAGTTGTGTAGGTTGCATCCTGCTCCAGGGCCCTGGGTCAATGAACAAGGGTCTAGAGCCTCACTGTGGCATGGACCTTCCTATCATACAGTGAGTCTCCTATATTGAGAGGAATGTTGTGCCCGTTTCTTCCACTGTTATTTTTCTTCCTGGTACATTGGCAAAAGACTGGGACAAGGACAGTAATACAGAAACTTAAATGGGAGCATTTTTATTCTCGTTTCCTTGTTTAGGAATACAATGATGTCTCAGACTCTGCCCAGTCTGAGGCTCACCAGATATGGCCAAGTCTTGATCATTTCCTCCACACTTTAATTTTACGGGGTGTGCTGGGTACCTCTGCTTTCAGATTAGCCTCTCTTCCTCGCAGTCATTGTGCTCTTAGGTTGCACGGCACAGAAGTATTTTGTTTCCCAAATTTCTAGCAAATGTCTACCTAGTGATGCCTCATTACCATTTAGAGAACAACTTTCAACATGAATATTGGGAATCATCATTTATTCTCCCCTTTGGAAACAGAAAGCATTTTGATATACTGCATTATTTTTCAGAATTTGGCTGCAAATATGATCCAAAGGCACTTTAAAGAATTAGATATGTCTAAAAGACATTTGCATACTTTTCTAGTAATTAAAATTCATTTAGCTGGTCAGGGAGATGGTTCTCAGCTGAGACAAAAATGACCTCAAGATACCAGCAATTCCTTCCTTCACCTTCAGAACTAAAACCACAATGAAAACTAAGAGTTGCCTGTCAACATCTCTTTCCTCTACAGTTGAACCAAAAAAAGCTAGACTTTGCTCTCTCATTGAAATTGTGTTGACTCAGCCTTGCCCATCAGAAATCTTTGAAGGAAAGATGACTTGTCAGTAGAAATGGGATTCTAAATATTTAGAAAAAATATGTATATGATACATAATATATTTGGGGAAGATATTTTGAAATAAATGGACTTCACTTTCTTTACATAGAAGAAACTATTTCTTTGAAAATATAGTCAGTGAGAAAAGAGGCTCCTCCAACCTTTAACCTTCCTGCACTATCAGGAAAGGAAAAAAAGAAATGTTGTTTTGCCCTCCAACAGGAATGAGGGGTGAGAAAGATGCACGCTACTGATCTGTGATGGCATGTCCCAAAGTATGGAGATGTGGCTGGCAGACATCATAATCACAAAGGCAAAATGTCATAGACAAAGAGATGAAGAGACCTGGAGGATTGTCCTGTACAACTTCTTGTTCTAGAGGTGAGAAAACCAAGGGTCAGTGAGAAAAGTAACTTTCCCAAGTCACAAAGCAAATCAGTGACAGTGCTGAGATAAGTCCCTAAGATGCCTAATCTGCAAATAACTTTCTTCAATACCATGAAGAAAATAAGTAAGCTTCATTCACAACTACCGTTTCCCGGGTATTCAGTGAGGTTAGTGGGAGACAATGACTTTAGACATGGAGGATAGAAGCTGATGGAGAAGAGAGTTACTTCCTTCTCTTAACAATAGACCAGAAATAGGAGGCAGTAAAGTCTGTATGCATGCATAAACATGAGTGGGGTGTGTTTGTGTGTGTGTGTGTGTGTGTGATTTTAGGTAGAAATGGCACATAAGCAACACATGCATGGAAAAAAAGCATGGATTTTGATATCAGACAAACTATGGTTCAAATATTCACTCTCACATTTACCATGTGATCTTGATCAAGGGAGGCAACCTCTCTCAGCCTCGCTTTCTTCATGTCTATTGTGAGGATAACAAGTTATCAGTCACTTACATGGAACTTTGGTGTGCACATGGAGCAAGATAGAGAATGTAAAATCTCTGCACCAAATAGATAAAGGAGAGGTCATTTTCTTCTTTAGGGAGCAATTATTAGGGAGAGAAATTTATGTTGTTATAAAGGAAGACTATACATCCTGTTTTCCCACATTTTTTAAATTATCAAGAATTAAGATGTTTTCAATTGTGAAACAGAAGGGAGGAAACAGGAAGGAGCCTCTATTAAGGATGAAAAATTGCTACAATTTTAATTTTGAAAGCAGGCTTATTGACAGACTGTGAGTATGTTTTCAGAATAATTAACAGGAAAGCCAGGACTGAGGAAATTAATTGCTATCAATATAACTGCCTTCCAAATGGCAACCTTGAGGCTGATGTACAATAAAGCCTTAGTTTAGCCATGGGATTAGGAAAGGGCCCTGTTTGATAGGCTGCTCACTGACTTCGGAGACTCAAAAAGTAGCTCTGTCCATCATAATGGTATCTGTTTGGACGAACGGAGGCAAGATGGTGCACTTCCGGGTTCTTCATCCCCCCTCCCAACTTTCCCCCCCTCCCAACTTTTCCTGCGTGCGCGAAAATGCAGCCGGCGACCCGGGAAGGTGCAGACCAACTGGGCATGCACCAGGTGACGTCAATCCAAGGAGACCAAGATTTACCTGGTCGCACCTGCGGAACGCCCCCGACACGCCCGTGCCCCGCCTATTGCCCTCCCACTCCTAGAAAAGCCGCTCTCCACCAGTGAACCACGCGGTCTTCCTCCAGCCCCACTGAAGTCGGGATGCAGGAACCCTGCCCGAGAGCCCCACCGTGGGGGGACTCTGTCGGCCTTCTTTGCCGGAGGCCGACAGACTTCTTCCCCACACCTTAGGTTACGAAAATAAACTTGCAGTTTTGCTCCTACACTTGCCTACCCGCTGGTTCTTTTGTGCCCGCTCGGCTGGTCTTAGAAAAACAAATCAGT
>NW_012121265.1:7694267-7813870 GCF_000951035.1 Colobus angolensis palliatus
CCCCCCTCCCAACTTTTCCTGCGTGCGCGAAAATGCAGCCGGCGACCCGGGAAGGTGCAGACCAACTGGGCATGCACCAGGTGACGTCAATCCAAGGAGACCAAGATTTACCTGGTCGCACCTGTGGAACGCCCCCAACACGCCTGTGCCCCGCCTATTGCCCTCCCACTCCTAGAAAAGCCGCTCTCCACCAGTGAACCACGCGGTCTTCCTCCAGCCCCACTGAAGTCGGGATGCAGGAACCCTGCCCGAGAGCCCCACCGCGGGGGGACTCTGTCGGCCTTCTTTGCCGGAGGCCGACAGACTTCTTCCCCACACCTTAGGTTACGAAAATAAACTTGCAGTTTTGCTCCTACACTTGCCTACCCGCTGGTTCTTTTGTGCCCGCTCGGCTGGTCTTAGAAAAACAAATCAGTATCTTCCTAAGATGGAGATGAATATTTGTTAAGTTTCTACAACGTGCTCAAAGCTGCTGTTGTCTATGCAAATTTAAATATCTTATCGATCTTATAAATCAGATAGAATTAATTCTATTTTACAGAGGAGAAAACTGAGGCCTGAGAGTTTGCTCAAAGACAAATGTTTGGAAATTGGTAGAGTCAGTTAGAACTCAAATCTGCCAAACTTCAAAGCTGTGATCTTTCTTCTCTACGAGAACACCTTCCACAAAGCATGTAGTGGATGTGAGGGTAGAGGTGGACTTAGGGTACTAGAGATCTGAATCTCACTTTATTGATGGTTATTCCGTTCATCCTAGGTTTTAGGACCACCATTTAATAGCTTAGTGACTTTGGCAAGTTTCTTAACGTGTATGCGACTCCATTTTCATATCTCTACCAATTTTGTGATTTTGAATGTGTCACTTCCATCCTACTCCTGTAGGATGCTGCCACAGCCTAACTTTAGTGGGTAGAAGAGTGGGAGGAGATGCTTATAGAAAAATGTGTATGTGTGGTTGTGTGCGTGTGTGTTTTAGGATAGGAGGTATAAGCCAGAAACTTCATATTATTTCCTTTCATCACAGTCGACCCAGTCCTTATCCACCAACTTGGATACACTCCCATTTCAGTGGCTGAAGGTGAGAATATATTCCTGACTGGTTTCTTGAAGCATGGAGGAAAAAGTTTGAAAGATTGGAGATAAGGGTGTACATGGTGAAGACATATGGATAAATATACACATGTGGGCACAAAGAAATCTGTATCTCATGATAAATCCCACCAGAAAGCATCCACCATGGAAGATGCATTGAAATACCAAGCAAATAAAATGACTGGGATGTTGATATTAGATAGCCTTCATCTCCAGATATCATCTGATCAGCACGTAAACAGAGTGACCCTGCCTGCAGAGACAGGTCACAAATGGGCCCAACATGATGGTCTCACACTAACACATCCCCCAATTCACTCTTACGACACTTTATATCTCTCCTGTACTGCCCTTACCATAATTATAATTAAGCCTTATCCCTTTCCCCAGATGGAGACTGAGGGGAAAGAACTCTTTCTAGAGAAGACATTTTGCAGTTTCTCTTTGCATAATTGAGGGAGCCTTGATGAAGGGGCATATGGTCTCTTTCTTATTCCAGCAGGCCACCTAGGTCTCAATTTGGAAGGAGGAAGGAATAATAATTGGACTTCCTAACTCTGTGGAAAAGGAAGGGCTCTGCAGCTCACAGGCACTGGAGTAGCTACTTTTTTTCTCTTATGGCTTAAGAATGTGCTGTCTCTGAAAACTAATAATGTCTTCAGAGATGTGAGTATGGGCACAGACCAACAGGTACTGTGTTAATTAAACAGATGTACCTGTAAATCATTCTGTGAGAAAAACCAAGGGGAAGATACACCTGCCCCCACCTAAGCCTGTGAGATTTGGAGCCCCAAATTCCCTTTCCATGCTGGAATACCAATAGGTATCTCCACTTATGCTGCCAAATTTCTAGGAAACCAGTCCTGATGCAAGGACCCAGATTTGGGAAATTGTACAATGGCAGGATAAGAGAGTGAGAACTGGGTTTTTGATCACCTCACATCAAGAGGGGTGGCACTTTACACAGGAAAAGATAAGGAATAGTGTGAATTTAAGGGCAGAGAAACTGGGAGAAGAATGAGAGCCTCTATATGAAAGCTACTTTCTCACTGAGTTTTGGGAAAGTTGTATTTAGCAATAGCTTTATATTTTTATTTTCTATGTTGTCTTTTCCTTTTTGGAAAGTATGTATTTTATTAGAAACATAACACACATTCCAGCACATGTATATCTAAGTGGACAACTGAATGGATTTCTTAATATGAACACACCACCACAACTCCAACTCCCAGATTAAGTCAGAGACTCTCTTCATAACACCTGTAAGTTACTACTCATATCTCCTTAAACTCAGCCACTGACCTGGTTTCCTGATAAGATAGAGAAGTTCATGCAAGCCATGTTGCCATGAAGAACAAGAAAAACTTGATAGGTTTCAAAAGGTATACATGTAAAGGCATTAGAGTGCTGCAGAAACAATGAAGACTAGCAGCAGTGAAATTCTACGGGGGAAAGCATTGCAGAAGTGAGCTAGGATTTAGCTGCCTTTTGCCAATTCTGGGCTTGAGCCAGAGGCTGAAAATTTGGGCTTGGCCCAGGCAGAGCAATGATGCTAGGGCAAGTACTAAGAAAGTGATACAATAAGGCTTGTAGCAGATGCACAGGGATGCAGTGACTTAAATGGGAAATGGAATGGCTTCACACTGATAGCATTTTCTCTTAGGAGATTTGCTAAATGTTGAAGCTGCTTGAAGCAGAAGGAGAAAGCACTATGCCCTATATACTAAAAATAAAACTCTAAGCCCCCAAACGGACTGAATGGGCTCCCCCTTGGCCAAGAGGATCTCAAAGAAACTGGAAAAACTAATTCAGGCCATGATGGGAAAAGGGGTCAGACATGCCTCATTATACCCTCCTCCCTTTGGATTTAAGAGGTAACTGACAAGCATTAACCTTAAAACAGAGCTCTTAAGCCTGGCAAAATAGACTCTATGTAGCAATAAGATACCAAATTCCAACCTTATTCTGGTATAGCATCACATGACAGAGATCAAGCACAGAAGGAAATCAAAGTATTTTACCCCAAAATGTTGTTCCTTGACATATTTTGAATGGTCCTGCAAAGCATCTCTGTGGGAGAAATTTGCATTCTGTAGAGAATCTCCTCTCATTATTAGGTCATTCCTGAAGAGTCTGACATCTTTTAAGGCTTGAAAAGAGATATCTTTCTCAAAAGCCTGCTACCTGAGGGCTTCATTTACATGATAAGAAACTTGGCTTCCCCCATCCCTGCCCCCTCCTTACCTTAACTCAAGCATCTCTTTATGCTGACTTCAACTCTTCAGGCAGAGCTTAACTCTTTCAACCAGCTGCCAATCAGGAATCTTTGAATCCACCTATGACCTGGGAGCCCCAGCTCAGAGATGTCCCATTTTTCTGCACCAAACCAATGTATACTTTTCATGTGTTGATTTATGTCTTTACCTATTGTCAGTCCTCTGAGCCTGAGCCCAAGCCAAGCCAAGCCATGGCATCCCCTGTGACTTGCACGTATGCACCCAGATGGCCTAAAATAACTGAAGAATCACAAAAGAACTGCAAATGCCGGCCGGGCGCGGTGGCTCAAGCCTGTAATCCCAGCACTTTGGGAGGCCGAGACGGGAGGATCACGAGGTCAGGAGATCGAGACCATCCTGGCTAACACAGGTGAAACCCCGTCTCTACTAAAAAATACAAAAAACTAGCCGGGCGAGGTGGCGGGCGCCTGTAGTCCCAGCTACTTGGGAGGCTGAGGCAGGAGAATGGTGTAAACCTGGGAGGCGGAGCTTGCAGTGAGCTGAGATCCGGCCACTGCACTCCAGCCCGGGCGACAGAGCAAGACTCTGTCTCAAAAAAAAAAAAAAAAAAAACTGCAAATGCCCTGCCCCGCCTTAACTGATGACATTCCACCACAAAAGAAGTGAAAATGGCCAGTCCTTGCCTTAAGCGATGATATTATCTTGTGAAATTCCTTTTCCTGGCTCATCCTGGCTCGAAAAGCTCCCCCACTGAGCACCTTGTGACCCCCACTCCTGCCCGCCAGAGAACCCCCCCCAACCTTGACTGTAATTTTCCTTTACCTACCCAAATCCTATAAAACGGCCCCACCCTTATTTCCCTTCCCTGACTCTCTTTTCAGACTCAGCACGCCTGCACCCAGGTGATTAAAAAGCTTTATTGCTCACACAAAGCCTGTTTGGTGGTCTCTTCACATGGACACACATGACACCTATAACTTCCATTTCCCTAAAATGTATAAAACCAACCTGTAACCCAACTACCTTGGACACATGTTCTCAGGACCTCCTGAGGTTGTGTCACAGGACATATTCCTCAACCTTGGCAAAATAAACCTCTAAACTGATTGAGACCTGTCAAATTCTTTTTGGTTAACAACCCAAACTCTGAAAAGAACAGAATTTCCCACAGCCTCGCAGTGCCTAGAAGACAAGGAACAACTATGAGTGGGCTCTGAGAAACTACAGACAAGGAGTATTATAGACTTGTTACAGGTAGGTAGGCTTTGATTGGGGCTCTGCCCCACCCGTAGGAATGTCAGATGATGGTTCGGCAATCATTACATTGCATCTCTAGAAGTGATAAATTGGCAGCTAGCACCAGGGAGAGGCCATTTCCTGATGGTCCATACCTGTTGCACTAAAGTGTTCACTGAATACAGATGCCAGGCAGAAGCAACTGCCCAGGCCTGTGCACTAAGAGACAAAATGGCAGAGTATGACCTTCCAGCGGCACACTACCAGAAAAGGGAAGAAACCCTCAGGTGGGGAGGCTTTCTATTGATCACAGGACCATGTGATCAATAACCAAGGGGAAAGACAAATGATAAAAAACATCACGTGTACAACTTCCTAAACACTGCAGGTGCTCACCTCCCAGGGTAAGGAGGGCACTGCACATACAGGCAGCCTACTCTAAGGGAAGAATCATGGGAAAGGAGCCAGCCCCTAAAGTTTGACCTAAAGGGTCAAGTTTAAACACCACACTTGACCTTCACATCTCTAGTTGGGACTCTTCCAGACACACTTGCCTTTCTTTCCTGGTCTAAAGTCTTTTTAAATAAACTTCCACTTCTGCTCTGAAACTTGCCTGGGTCTCTTTCTCTGCCTTAAGCCCCTCAGTTGAATTCTTTTTTCTGAGGAGGTAAGAATTGAGGTTGCCACAGATCCATTTGGAATTTGCCACCGGTAACTGGGATACCGGTCACCGGTAACAAACTGAATTGTGACTCCTCTGAATTCATATGTTGAAACCCTAACCTCCAGTATTTCAGAATGTGGCTGTATTTGTAGACAATATCTTTAAAAAGATAATTAAATTAAAATAAGATCATCAGAATGGCCCCTAATCCAAATGACTAGTTTCCTCCTAAGAAGAGGAAATTAGGAACCCAGAATGGTGGCTCATGCCTATAATCTCTACTACACAGGAGACTGAGATGGAAGGATTTCTTGAGGCCAGGGGTTCCAAATCAGCCCTGAGTAACACAGGAGAGAGAGACACTCATTTCTGGGGGAAAAAAAAAAGAAGAAAAAGAAAAAATTGGGGTGCAGACACAGGTACAAATGGAAGACCACATGAAGACAAAGGGAGAGGACAGCCATCTACAAGCTAAGGAGAGAGACCTTAAAAGATACCAACCCTGCTGATACCTTCTCAGACTTCTAGCTGCCAGAATTGAAAGAAAATAAATTTCTGTTGTTTAAACCACCCAGTTCGTGGCACTCTGTTATGGCAACCCCAGCAAATGAATATAGCCCTCAAGGGAGTCATGAAGCAACATTTACTATCTGCAACTGTTTTCTCCCTGAGCACTTGCTAATCTGAGCACATCTAAAATCTGCAAATCCAGGTTTGGCCTTGGCAAAGGGCCACTGCTATGGGAGAAATAGACCAGCAGAATTGGATTTTGGCAGTCAAATTGGGCTGAAGTGACAAAATTGAAGATTTGAGGAGCCTCAAACATATAACCAGTATCCTCTTCAATACTTTTGCCAAATTCTGAAGTTATAAACATGCTAAGCCAAAAATCTCCTTAAAGTAGAGCAAAAAATTCTGTAGTTACTCAGTACTAAAACAAAAAGAAAGTTGGATTCTCAATTAAGTTTCCTGATGGCCACAACCTAACAATAGGAGGAAATTAGATTGAGACTGGTAATTATGAAAAGTGCAGCCCAGGCTTACCCATTAGCCACCCCATCCCAGCCTCCTGACATCCATTTTCCCATCAGAGGAAAGGGCAAATCTACCCTGTGAAAGATAAGATCAGCTGAAATTCTGCAGTGTTTTAAAGATATTTAAATAGTAATGATTTACTGGGGATGTAGAAACAGGACCATATGATCAATAACCAAGGAGAAAGACAAATGATAAAAACAGATCTGCAGATGATTCAAAACAGTCAAGTCTTGTTATTTGTGGTAGTTACGCTCTATAAATTGCCAAGAATGCTGAAGTAATGAATAGTGAACTATCACTACACAGGGAAATATAGGATGTGGTTCTGAAAACCTCTGGTCACAACAGTTTTATCAGCCAAGATTCTATTGGCATTATATAAGTTTGACAACATCTTGTAAGATCAGCCAGTGTTACCAGCTTTGATGACCTGCTCTTCCACATAATTCTTCCTATATAATACTACTTAGCAGGTATTTTAAAACTTCTTCCACAGCCTCATGATCTTCAGAGCCTCCTTTGCCAACATTTAATATTTCTCATGTTATATCACCTTTTCAAATGTGTGAGCCACCATCATTAACTGGGTAGTATGTAACATTTTCCTGACCCTGAGTGATGTAACAGTAAGTCTGACATTCACCATCATGGTAGTGCTGTACATTATGCTTTTGAAAAATCAATCATCATCTTAAGAATTCACAATTTTAGACACTTTATAATCTTTTCCATGGTTTCATTATGCACTATACATGTTACTTTAGCACTTTCCAGAGTGGCCTTACTTATAGACTGGCAAATTTTCTCTTTCTTTTTCTGCATGTGTCACATTATTGATTCATTAATATTGGATTCATGATGAAGAGTACTATAGCTCATGCCTGAGCAAAGCTTGTCTAGTATACATATTTTCTCTGTACAGTACATCACAGCCATCTTGCACATTAAAACAGCAGACAGCACTTTAGCACTATGCTTGGGAGCCATTTGAAACAGCAAAATTGCCAAATAAAGCACAACAACACAAAAATAGACCACAATAAGACAGCTGAAACAATACTGCAGAGTGTCACCTTGTTCAATCTCAGCTGGGAACATGTGCATCAAGAAAAAAAAATTTTTCACTACTCCGCACATTTCCATAAATGACTGTGAAAGTGCCGTAAGTATTGATTTGGGGTTTACAAATAAATTTTAGCAAGTAAGCAGATTCACAAATATGGAACCCACAAATAATGAGGATCTACTGTATTCATGTTAACAAAGACTTCAAAATAACTACAATTCATATGTTTAAAAGTATAAAGAAAAAACAAAAAAATTAAAGATTTTCATCAGAGAACTGGAAGCTATAAAAAATGAATCAAATAAACATCAAATTAGAAACATAATGGATAGATTTAACACAATATTGACCATAGAGAAGATGGGATTATTTAACTAAAAGGTAGGAAAAACAATATACTGAGAAATGGAGGCAGGTGGACTAATAAATAATAAGACAGAGCACAGTACACATGTGAGGGACACCAAAATCAAATTGCTAAAAATGAAAGACAGAGAAGCCCTTAAAAGTAGAAAGAGCTAAAAATGCATATTACCTCCAAAGGAGTATTAATAAAGTTGAAAGCTGACTGTATAACAGAAAGCATAAATGAGATTATCTTTTTTTTTTTTTTTTAAGACAGAATCTGGCTCTGTTGCCCAAGCTGGAGTGCAGTGGCGTGATCTTGGCTCACTGCAAGCTCCACCTCCCAGGTTCATGCCATTCTCCCGCCTCAGCCTCCCGAGGAGGTGGGACTACAAGCACCCACCATCACGCCCAGTTAATTTTGTTTTTTGTATTTTTAGTAGAGACAGGGTTTCACTGTGTTAGCCAAGATGGTCTCGATCTTCTGACCTCGTGATCTGCCTGCCTCAGCCTCCCAAAGTGCTGGGATTATAGGTGTGAGCCATGGCATCCAGCCGAGATGATCTTTTAAGTTCTGAACTGAAGAAAATAATTACTCTGATTTCTCCTGCCATTGATTAAGTGTTGCTGTTTATGAGCACTGTATAAATGGAATTGTATTCTTTTGTGTCTGGCTCCCTTTGTTGAATATTATGTTTTTGACATCCATCTATGTTATTGCATGTAACAGTAGTTCACTTATTCTCATCATATAGAGCAAAGATCCATATAACAAAGGACCACAAATAATTTAGCTACTTTACCATTTATGCACTGTTTGGTTATTTCTAGTTTGCAGCAAATATAAAAAATACTGCTATAAACATACTTCAGCATGTCTTTTGGTATCACATTTCTGTTGGTTGTAGTCTAGCAGTGGAATTGCTAGATCATGAACAATGCAAGTGCTATAGACTACATTGAGTCCCCTCCCTGCAAATTCATGTGTTGAAGTCACAAACTCCCATGTGTCTCTACGGGACATAGGGCATTTATGGAGATTAAGGTTAAATGAGGTCATAAGAGGGAAGCCTTCCAATAGAACTGGTGCCCTTATAAGATGAGGCAAAGACACTGGATCTCTCTCTTTCTCTGTCTGCCCTTTGAGGATGCAGCAAGAAGGCAGCTGTGCACAAGCCAAGAAGAGAGCCCTCACCCAGAGCATGACTATTCTAGCACCTAATCTCAGACTTCTAACCTCCAGAGCAGTGAAAAGGTATATTTCTGTTGTTGAAGCCACTCATTCTGTGGTATCTTATTATGGTAGCTAATAAGAGTTGACTAATACAGTCTATTTTAAGTGATAGTATATATTATCAAACAAGTTTCTGAAATGTTTCAAACCAGCAGTTTGCAATGGTTTCAGCTAATCCATATCCTTTACAAGAGTTAGTATTATCTATATTTTTCACTGTATCAGTCTTGTTGTTCTGTTGTGGTATTTCATCATGACTTTAATTCCCCTGATTAATAATGATATTATAATCATTATTTTGCAAAGTGCCTTTTCATGTCTTTTTTTTCATATTGATTTACAGCAGCTCTTTACTTCTTAACAAACATCTTCTACTGTCTTTATTGTATTTTTCTTTCTTTTTTTTTTTTTTTGAGACGGTGTCTCGCTTTGTTGCCCAGGCTGGAGTGCAGTGGCGTGATCTCGGCTCACTGCAAGCTCCGCCTCCCGGGTTTATGCCATTCTCCTGCCTCAGCCTCCCGAGTAGCTGGGACTACAGGCACCCGCCACCTCGCCCGGCTAGTTTTTTGTATTTTTTAGTAGAGACGGGGTTTCACCGTGTAGACCAGGATGGTCTCGATCTCCTGACCCCGTGATCCACCCGTCTCGGCCTCCCAAAGTGCTGGGATTACAAGCTTGAGCCACCGCGCCCAGCCTGTATTTTTCTTTCTTAATCATGAAAATAAGTTCTTTATTGCAATGTAGTTCAATGTATCAATCTTTACTCTTAGTACATTTTGTGTTCTGCTTGAGAAATCTTTGCCTACCCACAAGATCTTGAAGATCTTATCTTACAGAAGCACTTTTTAAAATATTTAACATTTATATCTACAACCCATTTGGAAATAATTTTTACATTTGGTATGAAGTAAGGCTTAAGATTAATTTTTTTCCATGTGCATATTTAGCCCAGCACTGTTAGTTGGAATGTACACTTATTATGTTTCTTCCATAATAAATTAACCATACAGATATGATTCTGCTTTCTCAATTTTCTATTCTATTGCAACTAGATGATTTTGTTTTCATATGCCAATAACATACTGTCTAAATTACTGTAGCCTAATGTCTTGATATCTTATGGTGTAAATTCTCCATAATTTTTGTTCTTTTTCAAGATCACCTCAGATATTTGTAGACTTTTTGTATTTCTATACAAATTTTAGAATTACTTTGTCAATATCCACAAAAAACAAAAACTTTCCAAAATTCTAATTTGGATTGCATTTAATATATATATTAATGGTTGACAATCAACATTTTTACATTATTGAATCTTTCATATATGAACATATACCATTTATTTATGTATTCTTTAATTTCTCTTAAGAAAGTTCTATTCCTAAATATTTGATGCTTTTAATAGTACTGTTATTTTACATCTTATTTTAAAATAAGATTTATTTTAAAATCTTTGATTTATTAGTATGTAAAAATACTGATTTTTTAAAAATGTTAACCTCATACCTTCGTACTTAATTTGCCAAACTTATTTTAGTGTAAATTACTTTGGGTTTTCCAACTGTTCTTCAGTACAATGTTGGACATAAGAGAGTTAACAATAAACATACTTGTCTCATTTCTGATCATAGAGGCAAAATTTTGATATTTTATCATTAAGTACTATGCTCATTATAGGGTTTTTGTAAATAGTGTAATCAGATATGGGATGGCCTTTACATTCTTGACTTGCTAAGAATTGTTATTATAAATGGGGATTATAAATGTCTTTGTTAAGATTATTATATTCTTTTTCTCCCCTGTTCTGTTAATGTGGTAAATAACATTGATTGGTTATTAAATATAAACAAACTTCACAAATTCTCTTTGCAAACCTTATTCCTAAATTAAAACCAGTCACCTATCTACCTACCCCTCCCCCACACACACCCACACACACTAGAGTTATTTACTAATTTTTAGTTTAGACTTTTTGTTTATGCTCCTGAGATTTTCCTATAACTTTCTTTTCTGGTACTGTATGTGTTAGGTTTTGGTATTAAGTTTATGCTGTCCTCATAAAACAAATTTGGAAATGTTTCCCCTTCTTTATAACTTTCTGCAAGCATTTGCATAAAGTTATTATTTATTCCTTCAAGATTTAAAAGATCTTACTGGAGAAGACCATACCTGGGCCTAGATATTTCTTTGTGAAATTGCACATTCAATTCCTTTAAATGATATAAGACCATTCCAATTCTCTATTTCTTAGTACCGGGTTTTTTAAAATGTGCTCTTAAGAAATTTGTTCCCTATACCTACATTTCCAAATTTTCAGGAATATAATTCTTCAGTATATTCTCTTACCTTTCCAAATCTCTGAATGATCTATAGCAATCTCACTTTTTGTTTCTGCTATTGATTGATTTTTTTTTTTTTTTAATTTCTCCTCTTCTTGCCTAGACTTGCTAGAGATTTAACAATGTTATTCACCTTTTCAAACATTCAACTTTTGGCTCTTTGAATCTTTTGTGTTTATATTTTCTGTTTCATTAATTTTGTTATTATTTGTTTCCTTCAGTTTCGTTTGGGATCTATTGGCTATAATTTCTGAGAGTGATACTGAGATTTTTCAGCCTTCCATTTTTTATTAATGTATGCATTTAGATTTAAACATTTCCCCTTAACCACAGTTTTATTAGCATCCTCCAAAATTTTATGTCATATTTTCATTTTCATTTAGTTTGAAATATTTTATAATATTACTTGTGATTCTACCTTCAATCCCTGGATTGTTTTAAAATATGTTGCTTAATTTCCAAGTAATTGGGGATGTTTTAGCATTCTTTTATTACTGATATCCGGCTTGATTCCAGCACAGCCTGAATGAAATTGTTCATTTAAAATATATTGAGCACCTTTTCGTGGCACCTCAGAGGTGATCAGCTGCTTCAAGATGAAGCTGAATATGTCCTTCCCAGCCACGGGCTGCCAGAAACTCATTGAAGTGGATGATGAATGCAGATTTCATACTTTTTATGAGAAGTGTGTGGTGAACAGAAGTTGCCGCTAACACTCTTGGTGAAGAATAGGATGGTTATGTGGTCTGAGTCAGTGGTGGGAATGACAAACAAGGTTTCCCCATGAAGTAGTGTGTCTTGACCCATGGCTGTGTCTGCCTGCTACTGAGAAAGGGGCATTCCTGTTATAGACCAAGGTGAACTGGAGAAAAAAACACAAATCTGTTCGAGGTGCATTGTGGATGTCAATCTGAATGGTCTCAACTTGGTTATTGTAAAATTAAAAAAGGAGAGAATAATGTTCCTGCACTGACTGATACTATGGTGCCTCATTGCCTGGGGCCCAAAGGAGCTAGCAGAATCCACAGTCTTTTCAATCTGCCTAAACAAGATGACATCTTCCAATATGTTGTAAGAAACTCCTTAGACAAATAAGGTAAGAAACCCAGGACCAAAGCACCCAAGATTCAGCATCTTGTTACTCCATATGTCCTGCAACACAAACACCAGTGTATTGCTCTGAAGAAAAAAAGTACTAAGAAAAATAAAAAAGAGGCTGCAAAATAGGCTCAACTTTTGGCCAAGACAATGAAGGAAGCCAAAGAAAAATGCCAGGAACACATTGCCAGGGGATGCAGACTGTCCTCTCTGCAAGCTTCTACCCTAAGTCTGAGTCCAGTCAAAAATAAGATTATTTGAGTAATTAGAGGAGATTAGACTCTCAAAAAATATATATACTGATATTTATGTTTCTGCTTGTAATCAATTTTGTTCTAATGCACTTAATAGAATGTGTATTCTGCCACTGTTGGGAACTATGTTGTACATATGTCCATTAGATCAGGTTTCCTTGAATTGTGTTTTTACTGATTTTCTATGTCCTCACTGAGCATTTTGCTTTGCTTGTTCTATCAGTTACCAAGGTATGTTAATGTGTCTTACTGTGATTGAACATTTGTCTATTCCTTCTCTTAGTTTTTTACTTGTAAATTGCTTATCAATTAATTTTTGTTCTATTTTAAAATTTACTTTTTAGGTTTACAGAAAATTGACAAGTAGTACAGAATTCCCATATAAGCCCTCCCTGTCACACACATACAAAGTTTCCTCTGTTTTTAATATCTTGCTTTAGTATAATACATTTGTTACAGTTAATGAAACATTATCAATTTGTTATTATTAACTAAAGTTGAAAGTGCATATTAAGATGCACTCTTTGTGTCATATAGTTCTCTGTGTTCCCCCAAATGCATGATGTCATGAATACACCATTATTACACAATAATACCATAAAAATTCCCTATGCTCCATCTATCCTTCCCTCTCATCATTCTAAACCCTGGCAGTCGCTGATCGTTTAACTATCTCTATACTTTTGCTTTTTCCAGAATGTCATACAGTTAGAATCATATAGTGTGTATTCCTTTCAAACGGGCTTCATTTGCCTAGAAATATGCATTTAAGGTTCTTCCACCTATTTTTTGTGACTTAATAGCTCATTTCTTTTTACTATCAAATAATATAATATTGTATGGATGAACCACATGTTGTTGATCTATTTACCTACTAAAGGACATCTTGCTTGCTTCCAGTTTTGGGCCATTATAAATAAAGCTACTATTCACATTCAAATTTTTGCATAGACATAATTTTCAACTCTTCTGGGTAAATCCCCAGTAGCACAATTATTGCATTATATAGTAAGACTATATTTCATTTTTTAAGGAAATGGCAAACTATCTTCCAAAATCATTGTATCATTTTTTGAATACGAGCAATGAATGAGAATTCCTGTTTGCTCCACATCCTCACTGGCATTATTTGGTGTTATCAGCCAATCATTGATCCTCTTGGCAGGTGGTTAGAACAGGGCCATAATGCCTTAAACCAATTAGGGGACTCACTTCTTTGAGGCTTATTCTCAGACTTTGTAAGGTTTGGTCAACCTCTGATCCAACCCCATTCCATAATGTAGCCCTTGAAGGATTCAACCTGAAAATCTTGTGTGTTTTCCAAGATGCCTCATTCTTAGAGTCTCAGACTTCAATGTTGTCACTCCCCTGTAGTATTAGACTGATGAAAGTGCCACATAGCTTTTTCGTCACACTGTGCTCCTTCCTGAAACTTATCATATTCTCTCTTGCTGCCATTCTCTACCTCTTGTTCTATAATTCCAGTTTAAGAAAAGGCAAATGCCTTAAGGGAATAACTTGTCACAGGCTCACTTTCCTGCATATCCCTTATCTCTGTAATCCTGGCCCCTCAGTTCTGGTAACCTCAGAATCTCTCCAGGGCTTTTAGATAGACTATATTTAAAATGTCTATTCAGCAAAGCAGTTGTTTAGAATACATAATTAATTAAAAGAATGTGTAATTCTTTCCTGATGTCTGTATTGTCTGGCAAGAATACAATCTCCCTGAGGGCCAAGACAAACTTGTCTTTAGCCCTACCATCATCTGAGACATTAGCTCAGTGCTTGGCTCCATAAATTTTGACTGTCTTTTGGAAAGAACAAATAAAGAAAAGAAGAGAAGAGGCAACTTTAAAAGAAACTTCCTCTTATAGAATCAGTAACATAAAACAAAGATTCTTATCAAAGATTCTTGAAGCTGAATGTGCTTGAGTTGTGTGAGCCAGACTGCCCTGCAATGGGAGTAAACATTTCTGAAACTTAACAGTTAGTTCATTTTCCATTCTCCATCTTCCATACTCCTCTGTCCCAGTGGAAATGGAAATGGAGGCCTCATATTAAAGGCCCCTGGTTTCACTAGGTTCCATGCGGTATTGAGTGAATTGTTAAAAGAAAAATTTAAAGAGAAATCAGGGTAGTGGTTTATGTGAAACAACAGTAATATTTGAATTAAAGCCATAAATCAAGTATGCAAATAAGCCTGTGCTCAGGGCAGAAATGCAATCAAATGGCCTGCAGAAGGAAACTTAATAAGCCCTGCCTCTCCTTCTATTACCTTTCAGTAGGTTTCCTGAGATTCGGGTCTTGTGGGGACACTGAGAGAGGGTAGCTCCAGGCATTCCAGTAGCTCTCACAGAAGCTGTACTGGGACCTGGCAGCATTCTAACACCTCAGAAAGGGTTGAACAGTTTGCATCTGTGTCTCTGTCAAAAGGCATTAAATATGCATCTGATCAAGATAGTAGTCAGGGTTATGAAGTGCCTGTGGGGGAAATTTGCTTGAAATTATGAGTATATGTACATGCTTTCTTTCTGAAATGGCTTTAGGGCTGAAATTCTCACAAAAGAATTGGTTAAAGAACAGGAGATGGTTCAAAAAACAATGACTGTTAACAGTTTGGGTGGAAAGTAAGGAGGGCAGCAAGACCAAACTTCAGGGTTCCTTACTAAAGATGGGGCCCAGCCCTGCCCGTGGAATTTTTACCAGTTGTTGGTGGCCATAAAATCATGGCAGTCAAGTAATCATATGTCTCGGTTTGCTCAGGATAGTCCCATTTTATTCCTACTGCTCCAGTATAATTGTTATTAGCACCTCCTTTTGTTCTTAAGAGTGTCCTGGTTAGGAAGATAAATTTTAGGACCCCCCTACAAAGTAAGGATCTCCAAAATTATTCACTTTTCAAGTAAGTCAAAAACTCAGACAATTATTTCACAGTCCAGTAGGCCTCACGACTCATAGCCTAGATCTACATCCATTAATGAGATTAGTAAGTTTCCTCTCTCTGGAACTCTTCAAGTAAAGACTAGAAAAGGAGATGATGTCAAGGAAATTTGGACAAAAAGCAAGGGCCTATGTCAGTGGTTTTGTGGGATTCCTTCTTTCCCTGAGGTTCAGCAAATCTGAGAAAAAAACTCATAGGGGAAATAGTTTCTCAAGTTTGTACAAGAAGATGGTAGATGATGAAGAGGCTGAACCCAAGTTTTCTCACTTTCTTCACTAGAGACTGATTATGATTAGGAGAAAATAAGCCAGACAGGGAAAAATTTAGAGTGGTTCTAGGTACTGCATGTCTAACTCAACTGAAACCTGTACACTAACTCCAGTTTGAACTATTTAAGGGCAGTAGAGTTTTTGTTAGATGCAAGAATTCAGGTGGTAAGAAGGCAGGGAAAGTTGGGGGGATAGAAGTCTTCATCAATCATGCCCCCTGCAAGGACACCAATTTAACAACTTATCTACACAGAACAAACACCATCATAAGAACCAGAAATCAGGCAAGCCCTCATAGTATCTGGTTTTAACATTGTGTCACTGAAAGAGACACTGAAGAGATAGAAAACAAGTCTTGAATTGCTGACGCCCCCCACCCCCCCAACCTCTGGCAGTAGCAATGTGGTGCAGTGTCCCTGGGCACTGGAGGAGGGTGAACACAGCAATTATAAAGCAATAAACTCAGCACTGTCCTGCTACAGCAGAAAGAAACACCAGACCAAACTCAGTTGATGTCAGCCCATAGCAGGAGCATTGAAACCAGCCCTACCCAGAGGGTAATCACCAATCGCAGTGGTCAGAATTTGACTTCCCACAAACCTTACCACTGAGGGACAAAGTATTCTGTGTCTCTAAATAAACTTGAAAGGCAGTCTAGGCCATAAGGACTACAATTCTTAGGTGAGTTCTAGTGCTCAACTAGGCCCAGAGACCAACTGGGTGGTGGAGCATGCACATACTGAGATATCAGCTGGGGCAGCCAAAGGAGTGTTGGCAACACACCTCCCCTACCCCCAGGCTGCACAGCTCATGACTCCAAAAGAAACCACTTCCTTTTGCTTGAGGAGAGGAAAAGGAAGGCAGTGGAAGACTTTGTCTTGCATCTTGCCATAGCAGGATATGGCACTGGTCAGAGTTGTGAGGACCCATTCAAGGCCGTAGCTCCTGGACAACATTTCTAAACATACCCTGGGCCAAAAGGGAGCCCACTGCCTTGAGGAAAGGACCCAGTCCTGGCAGCATTCATCACCTGCTAACTGAAGAGCCCTTGGGCCCTGAATAAGCAGCAGCGATACCCAGGTACTATGTCAAAGGCCTTGAGTGAGCCTCTGAGACTTGCTAGCTATAGGTGAGACTCAGCACATTCCCAGCTGTAGTGGCTATGGGACAAAACTCCTTCTGCTTGAGAAATGCAGAGGAAAAAGTAAAGGGGACTTTGTCTTGAGCCTTAGGTACCAGCACAGCCACAGGAGTTAAAGCATCAAGTGGGGTCATGGGGTCCCTAATTCCAAGACTTGACTCTCGAACAGCATTTCTGGACCTGCCCTGGGCCAGAGGTGATCCCACTGCCCTGAAGGGTGAGTCCCAGGCCAGACAACATTCACCACAAGCTGACCTAAGAGTCTTAGGCCTTAAGGGAACATCAGCAATAGTCTGGCAGTACTCCTTGTGGCCTGGGGTCATGGTGGCTGTGGTTGAGGTTCTTCTGGCTTTAGAAAGGGAAGGGAAGAGTAGGAAGGACTACATATTATGGTTTGAGTGCCAGCTCAGCTGCAGTACAATAGAACACCAGGTGGACTTCTAAGGTTTTTGACTTCCAGATGGCATCCCTGGACCCACATGGGGCCTGGGGGACCTTGCCACCCTGAAGGGAAGGACCTACACCCAGCTGGCTTTGCCACCAGCTGATTGTAGAGCCCCAGGGCCTTGAGCAAACATAGGCAGTAGTCAGGAAGTGGTTAGAGTAAGCATTAGCTGAGACTCACTGTTGTGCTGGCTTCAGGTCTGATCCAGTGTAGGGGTGCTTGTGTCACTTAACCTCCAGGTGGCTCAGAACATAGAGATGGAGAGAGACTCTGTTTGTTTGGGAGAAAGTAAAGGAAGAAAATAAGAGTCTCTGCCTGGTAATCAAGAGACTTATCTTGGGTCTTCTCCAAGATTATCAGTGTGGTACCACTAATGAGTCTGCAAGAAACATGTTACTGGCCTTCGGGTGCCCCCTAAAGCACATACATCTTAGATCACAACACCCAAGTCCTTTTAAATATCTAAAAATGTGTTGCTCAAGAAGGATAGGTAAAAATAAGCCCAGACAGTGAAGACTGCAATAAATACCCAGCTCTTCAATGCCTAGAAACTGAAGAACATTTGCCAGCATCAATATCATCCAGGAAAACATTACCTCACCAAATGAACTAAGTAGATCACAAGGGACCAATCTTGGAGAAACAAAGATACGAGACCTTTTAGATACAGAATTCAAAATAGCTGTTTTGAGAAGACTCAAAGAAAATCAAGATAACACAGATAAAAAATTCAGAATTCTATCCAATAAATTTAACAAAGGGATTGAAATTATTAACAAGAATCAAGCAGAAATTCTGGAGCTGAAAAATACATTTGGCACACTGAAAAATATGTCAGAGTCCTTTAACAGCAGAATTGATCAAGCAGAAGATGTAATTATAATGAGCTTGAAGACACGCTATTTGAAAATACACAGAGGAGACAAAAGAAAAAAAATAATAAAAACAGTGAAGTAAGCCTACAGGATCTAGAAAATAGCCTCAAAGGCCAAATCTAAGAGTTATTGGCCTTAAAGTTATTGAAAGTTTATTCAAAGGGTTAATAACAGAGAACTTCCCAAATCTATAGAAAGATATCAATATCCAAGTACAAGAAGGTTATAGAACACCAAGCAAAGTTAGCCCAAAGAAGACTATTTTAAGGCATTTAATAATAAAACTCCCAAAGATCAAGGGTAAAGAACTGATCCTAAAAGTATCAAGAGGAAAGAAAAACAAATAACATGCAATGGAGCTTCGATACATCTGGAAACAGACTTTCAGTGGAAACCTTACAAGCCAGGAGAGAGTGTAATGACATATTTAAAGTGCTAAAGGAAAAAAAAAAAAACTTTATAATAGTATATCTGGTTAAAATATCCTTCGAACATGAAGGAGAAATAAAGACTTTCCCAAACAAAAACTGAGGGATTTCATCAACACCGACCTGTCCTACAAGAAATGCTAAAGAGAGTATTTCAGTCAGAAAGAAAAGGACATTAATGAGCAATAAGTACTCACCAGAAGGAACAAAACTCACTGGTAATATTAAGTACACAGAAAAACACAGTATTGTAACACTTTAACTGTGGTGTGTAAAGTACTCTTAACCCAAGTAAAAAGACTAAACAATGAACCAATCAAAAATAACTTTTCAGGACATAGCCAGTACAATAAGATATAAATAGAAACAACAAAAAGTTTAAAAGTTGGGGGATAAAGTTAGGGCATGGAATTTTTTCTTCATTTCAGTGTTTATACAAAGTGTTACATTATTGTCAGGTTAAAATCATGGGTTATAAGACAGTATTTGCAAGTCCATGGTAAACTCAAACAAAAACATACAGTGAATATACAAAATTAAAAAGCAAGAAACTAAATCATATCAGAGAACGTCACCTTCACTAAAGGAAGGCAGGAAGGAAAGAAAGAAGAAAGAGGAGACCACAAAACAAAAAACCACCATAAAACAACTAACAAAATAGTAGGAGTAAGCCCTTCCTTATCAATAATAACAATAAATGTAAATGGACTAATCTCTCCAATCAAAACACATAGAGTGGCTGAATGGATGAAAAAATAAGACCCACTGATCTTTTGCCTACAAGAAACAAATTTTACCCTAAAGTCACATATAGACTAAGGATAAAGGGACAGAAAAAATATTCCATGCCAATAGAAACCAAAAAATAGCAGGAGTCACTATAACAATATTAGACAAATAGATTTCAAAACAAAAACTGTAAGCAGAGACAAAGAAGGTCACTATATAATGATAAAGGGGTCAATATGGCAAGAAGATATAACTTTAAATATCTATGCACCCAAC
This sequence comes from Colobus angolensis palliatus, assembly GCF_000951035.1. NCBI lineage: Eukaryota > Metazoa > Chordata > Mammalia > Primates > Cercopithecidae > Colobus > Colobus angolensis. The sequence continues at coordinate 7,713,975 of NW_012121265.1, forward strand.
ACTGGAGCATCTAGATATATAAAGCAAATATTATTGGAGCTAAAGAGAGAGATAGGCTCCAATACAATAATAGCTGGAGACTTCAACACCCTTCTTTCAGCATTGGACAGATTTCCCAGAAAGAAAATCAACAAAGAAACAACAGACTTAATCTGCACTATAAACCAAATGAATCTAATAGCTATTTACAGAACATTTCATCTGATGACTGCAGAATACACATTCTTCTCCTCAGGACATGGCTCTTTCTCAAGAACACACATATGTAAGATCACAAGGCAAGTCTTAAAACATTCAAAATCATGCAAATAATATCAAGCATCTTCTCTGACCACAATGGAATAAAACTAGAAATTAATAACAAGAGGAGTTTTCAAAACTATAGAAAGACATGAAAATTAAATAATATGCTCTTGAACGACCAGTGGGTTAATGAAGGAGTTAAGAAGGAAATTGAAAACTTTCTTTAAATGATAATGAAAACATAACATACCAAAACTTATGGGATACAGCAAAAGCAATACTAAGAGGGAAGTTTATAGCTATAAGTACCTACCTCAAAGAAGAGGAAAAAATTCAGGTAAATAACCTAATGACTTTAGGTTAACCTAATAACCAAGTGGGATTTTTCCTTGGGATGCAAGGATGGTTCAACATACACAAATCAATCAATATGATACATCCTATGAACAGAATGAAGGATAAAATCCATATGATCATTTCCATTGATGCTAAAAAAGGATTTGATAAATTTCAACATTTCTTCATGGAAAAAACTCTCAAAAACCTGGGAATAGAAGGAATATACAACAACATAATAAAAGCCATATATGACAGACCCACAGCTAGTGTCATACTGAATGGGAAAAAACTGAAAGTCTTTCCTCTAAGATCTGGAACATGACAATGCTGCCCATTGTCACCACTGTTATTTACCATAGTACTGGAAGCCCTAGCCATTGCAATCAGACAAGAGAAAGATACCAAAGGCATCCAAATGGGAAAATAAGTCAGATTTTTTTTTATAGATGATATGATCTTATATTTAGAAAAATCTAAAGACTGCACAGGAAAACGATTAGAACTGCTAAACAAACTTAGTAAAGTTGCAACATACAAACATCAGTAGCATTTCTATCACTGTCATGAGAACAGCATGGGAGAAACCACTCCCATGATCCAATCACCTCCCACAAGGTCCCTTCCTTAACACATGGGGATTAAAATTTGCCTTATGATTCAAGATGAGATTTAGGTGGGGACACAATCAAACCATATTATTCTTCCCCTGGTCCCTCTCAAATCTCATGTCCTTCTCACATTTCAAAATGCAATTATGTCTTCTCAACAGTACCCCAAAATCTTAACTCATTCCAGCATTAACACAAAAGTCCAAGTCCAAAGTCTCGTCTGAGACAAGGCAAGTCCCTTCCCCCTTAAAATATCAAAAGCAAGTTAGTTACTTCTAAGATACAATGGGGGTACAGGAATTGGGTAAATGTTCCTATTCAAAATGGGAGAAATTGGCAAAAACAAAGAGGCCACAGGCCCCATGCAAGTCCAAAACCCGGTAGGGCAGTCATTAAATCTTAAAGTTTTGAAATGGCCTCCTTTGACTTCATATCTCACATCCAGGGAATGCTGATAGAAGGGGAGACTCCCAAGGCTTTGGGCAGCCCTGTCCCTATGGCTTTGCAGGGTATAGCCCCTGTGGCTGCTTTCACAGGCTAGTGTTGAGTGCCTGTGGCTTTTCTGGGTGCAAGCTGTCAGTGGATCTACCATTCTGGGATCTGAAGGATGTTGGCCCTCTTTTCAAAGCTCCACTAGGCAGTGCCCCAGTGGGAACTCCATATGGGGGCTCCAACTCCACATTTCCCTCCATACTGTTTTAGTAGAGGTTCTGTATGAGGGCTCCACCCCTACAGCAGACTTCTGCCTAAATATCCAGGCATTTCCACACATCTTCTGAAATCTAGGCAGAGGTTCCCAAAGGTCAGCTCTTGTCTTCTGCGTATCCACAGGCCCAACACCACATGGAAGCCACCAAGGCTTGGGGCTTGCACCCTCTGAAGCTACAGCCTGAGCTTTACCATGACCCCTTTTTGCCCTGACTAGAGCTGGAGCAGCTGGGACAGAGGACACCAAGTTCCAAGGCTGCGCAGAGGTGAAGGGCCCAGGGCTGGTCCACTTTTTCCTCCTAGACCTCTGGGCCTGTGATGGGAGGGGCTACGTTGAAGATCTCTGATATGCCCTGGAGACATTTTCTCCATTGTCTTGGCAATTAACATTCAGTTCCTCATTACTTATGTGAATTTCTGCAGCTAGCTTGAATTTCTCCCCAGATAATGGGTTTTTCTTTTCTACCACATACACAGGCTGCAATTTTCCCAGAATTTTATGCTCTGCTTCCCGTTTAAACATAAGTTCCAATTTCAAATGTCTCTTTGTAAGTGCATATAACTGTATGCTTTCAGGAAAAACCAGGTCACGTCTTGAATGCTTTGTTCCTTAGAAATTTCTTCTGCCAGAAACTCTAAATCATCTATCTCAAATTTAAAGTTCCACAGATCTCTAGAGCAGAGGCAAAGTGCCGTCAGTCTCTTTGCTAAAGCAGAGCAAGAGTGACCTTTGCTCCAGTTCCCAATAAGTTCCTCATCTCCATATGAGACCACCTCGGCCTGGATTTCATTGTCTGTATCACTATAAGCATTTTGGTCAAAACTATTCAAAAAGCCTCTAGGAAGTTCCAAAGCTTCCTACATCTTCCTGTCTTCTTCTGAGCCCTCCAAACTGTTCCAAACTCTGGCCCTTACCCAGTTCCAAAGTTGCTTCCACATTTTCAAGTATCTTTATAGCAGTGCCCCACTGCTGGTGCCAATTTTCTGTATTAGTCCATTTTCACACTGCTATAATGACACTATCTGAGACAAGGCTATTCATAAACAAAAGAGGTTTAATGGACTCACAGATCCACATGACTGAGGAGGCCTCAGGAAACTTATAATCATAGCAGAAGGTAAAGGGAAGCAAGCACATTTTACATGGCAGCAGGAGAGAAAGAGAGGGGAGGAGGATGGGCCAGACACTTACTGAACAACCAGATCTCATGAGAACTCACTCACTGTCATGAAAACAGCATGGGGAAAACCATCACCATGATCCAGTCACCTCCCACCAGGTCCCCTCCTTGACACATGGAGATTACAGTTTGGCTTACAATTTGAGATGAAATTTGGGTGGGGGCACAGGTAAACCATATCACTAAGTAAAATAAGCCAGGTATAGAAAGACAAATATCACATGTTCTCACTTAATTGTGGGATCTAAAAATCAAAGCAATTGAACTCATCGGCATAGAGAGTAGAAAGATTGTAACAGAGGCTGGGAAGTATAGTGGGGGTTTGCAAGGAAGATGGGGACAGTTAATGGGTACAAAAAATAGAAAGAATGAATAAGACCCACTATTTGATAGCACAACAGGGTGACTATAGTCAATAATAACTTGATTGTCCATTTTAAAATAAAGAGTATAATTAAATTGTTTGCAACTCTAAGGATCAATGCTTGTGAGGGATGGATACCCCATTCTTCATGATATGCTCATTTCACATTGCATGCCTGTATCAAAACATCTCATGTACCTCATAAGTATATACACCTACTATGCACCCACAAAAATTAAAAATTTTGAAAAATGTAATTAAAAAAGAATTTTGCTGTATATCTGCACCTAGAGTTTTGCATCAGACAGAATAGGGTAGGTTTTGATGTAGTAGTAAACAAAATTTCAGTGGCTTAAAACAACATAGTTTTGCCAGGAGCAATGGCTCATGCCTGTAATCCCAGCACTTTGGGAGGTCAGGAGTTCAAGACCAGCCTGGCCAACATAATGAAATCCTGTCTCTACTAAAAATGCAAAAACTAGCCGGGCATGGTGGCAGACACTGTAATCCCAGCTACTCGGGAGGTTGAGGCAGGAGAATTGCTTAAACCCAGGAGAAGGAGGTTGCAGTGAGCCGAGATCGTACCACTGCACTCCAGCCTAGGTGACAAGAGTGAAACTCCATCCCAAAAAACAAAACAAACAAACAAACATAGTTTTGCTTTCTTCTCAGCTACACTTTCCATCATGCATTAACTGGGAGCTCTCATCCATAGACTTGCTCAAGAACACCCTATTTCCTTGATTATTGAATCAGTACAAAGAGAAAAGCGTGAATCACCCACTAGCTCTGAAAGTTTCTGCTGGCTATGACACATATTTCGACTCACATTTCATTGCTCACAGAAAATCACATGGATATGCCTAATTTGTTATGGGAAGGGAAGTCATACCATTATCATGGAAGGCAGAGAAGAGGAAATATTTAGAAAATAGCACCAACCACAGGTTAACGGGAAAAAATATAGAAATGGCATGTCAAGGCCGGGCGCAGTGGCTCAAGCCTGTAATCCCAGCACTTTGGGAGGCCGAGACGGGTGGATCACGAGGTCAGGAGATCAAGACCATCCTGGCTAACATGGTGAAACCCCGTCTCTACTAAAAAATACAAAAAACTAGCCGGGCGCGGTAGCGGGCGCCTGTAGTCCCAGCTACTCGGGAGGCTGAGGCAGGAGAATGGCGCAAACCAGGGAGGCGGAGCTTGCAGTGAGCTGAGATCCGGCCACTGCACTCCGGTCTGGGGGACGGAGCGAGACTCCGTCTCAAAAAAAAAAAAAAAAAAAAAGAAATGGCATGTCAAAGTGCCTGGTATACAACAGGAGCCAAACACATGCCAGCTCCCTGCTGAGAGATGCCCTGATTCTTTGGAGCCTTTCTCTTCCAGCTCCCCTGTTCTTCCTTTCAGATGAGACTCCAGCACCAAGGATTGCTTAGTCTATACTCCTCAAACAGGCAAAGAGTTAGTACCTGAATCATAGACAAGGACTTGTCATATTCTGGTCTCAGCATTTTAAAACAGAAGCAGCAGCAGCAGCTAAACATCCATTTATATAGCACAAGCAGTGTGCCAAGCACTTGCTGAGTTTCACTATTCTAAGAGTCTTACCATATATTTAATTCTGACAACAATTAGATAGTTACTATTAGTACACTCTCTGTACAGATGAGAAAATGGAGGCAAAAATGGTAAAGTAACTTTTCCCAGGTCAATCCTTAGTAATTATCAGAGCTGGGATTCAAACCCATGCAGTTTGCTCCAGCATTGAAGTTCCATTACTTCTACGCTAGACAAACTGGGGAATAAAGACATGCCCATCTTATCCAATAGCATATGATGGCATAGTACATACTACAATATGGTTTCTCAGGAAATGGAGCCCCTGGGGTCTTACGAAATAATTTTCTTGGCACCCAAAGAACATTAAATAGCATCGCCTCATATGATGGCAAATGCATTTTCTTTTCATTGCTTTTCTCCCTTTGTTCCCCAATCCTTCTGATGATATAAAAAAAAAATGTCAAAGACATGCTAGCACTAACCATTATTGTTAATCTCACTTTGGAAGAAGAGAAAGGCCCCTAGCACATAGCCTGCTGAAGGCAACCATATCCACCTACATAGAAAAAGAATGTTTTTGTTCCATTGTACTTGTTTATTGTTATTCTTTTCTATTAGAAAGTGATTCAAGATTTCCATTTATGGCAATAATATAGTTTCACTTTAAAACATATTTGTTTAATAAAAATGAGCTGATGTGATAAAATAGAAAATAAATAGCATGGCTAGTGTGCAGATAGGCCCAGAAGAGTACGAGCAGTTGGCAAAAGACTGGAATGTGGGAAACACTATTCTGGAGGGATGAGTTTCCAGGGCAGTAGGCTGGACTTAGGGTGGATGCTAAGAAATTTCTGTCCTTTAGTCAGCTGCTAGTCTGACTAGTCTTTGTTATAAATCTTAACAAAGAAAACAATAAGAATTTCCTGTTTTCTACCAATGGCACCTGTTAAACCTTACTAAACCCTGAGAAGATACACATTTAAGATGAAATGAGCCTGAGAGAAAGTGGTCAGGTGAAACAAAGAGGGCATTCAATTAGCATGGAGAGAAGTGGGCCTGCATCGGGTCTGTAACGAACTGTGTGACCCGGGCGAATTTCCTACCAACTCAGAGCCTCTACCACCATCTATAAACTAACTTGGGAAAATACAGTTTACCTCCCAGGGTTCTTGTGATTATTAAATCATATCATGGGGAAAATATTACCTGACTTACCTTGCTAGCAGTTGGGAAGATCAAGCATTCATTCCACAGATTTATAAACCTACCAAGTACGAGACAGTCAAAGGACAACCTCAGCTTTTGCCCTGTGAAGCTCAGTCAAGTAGGAAATTTCACTAAGAGCAGCAAGAGAAAGAAAACCATGCAACTGCCGTTTATTGAGGATTTGCCAGAGGCCAAGTGTCCTGTATGTATAAGCCCATTTCATCCTAACAATAGCTCTGCAAAGAAAATTATGTATGTGTCACTACCCCCATTTTACAGATGAGAATCCTGAGACTTAGAGGGATAAAGAACTTACATAAAGTTATTCTTTATGCTGAATGGCAGAGACAGGACTCAAACACATCTGTTTTCTTTTTAAAATAGAGATCATTAGGCCAGGCATGCTGGCTCACACTTATAATCCCAGCACATTGGGAGACCAAGGTGGGAAGACTGCTTGAAGCTAGGAGTCAAGACCAGCCTGGGCAACATAGCAAGACCCTGTATCTACACAAATAAAAATAAGAATATCCAGGCATAGTGGTGCATCCCTGTAGCCCCAACTACTCAGGAGCCCAAGGTAGGAGGATCACTCGAGCCCAGTTCTAGTCTGTACTGAACTATGATTGCGCCACTGCACTCTAGCCTGGGCAACAAAGCCAGACCTTGTCCCCTCAACTTCCCCTCCAAAAAAGAAGTTATCCAGACAAATAGAGGTGGGATAGATTGGAACTGCACTTAGAGAACCAGCCCTACATCCACCAAAGCACTTGGTAGATTACGAAGCATAAAGGAGGGAATACTTGTTGATATTCACTATTCCTACTTCATTATTTTTAGAGTCAGATTTTCCCCATGTGGCGTTTGAAGTTCTCCAAAGCTCCCATGCAAGTGTACGGGGTATCTCCAGCGTTAGAGCAATGTTCCTCAATGCTTCCCAAGCTTTCATGGATACAGGAATCATACCAGGAAGGAATCTTGTTAACAGGCAGCATCTAAGGCAGTAGTTCTAGAGGGACCTGAGATCCTGCATTTTTAGTAAGCCTCCATGGTCTATGCTGCTGGTCCACAGACTACAGTTTGAATAGCAAGGCATTAAAGGATTGCTTCAGAGCCTGTGGGGTGATCTTTTCCACCCCTTCCCATGCATAGTGCCCTACTCAGCTCCGAATCAAGGTGCAGCCTGCACAGCAGCAGGGGCAGCCTCCCTGCCATGGTGGGAAATGAGCAGGAGCAAGTAGGACTTTTCAGTCTAGCACAGCAGCTTCAGCACAGAGAGGAAGAGGCAGGTTCACAATCCCCATCAGTAATCGGCCAGAGGGAAGCTGTTTACGAGGAGCTTTTAGTGTTTTCCAGTCACTGCAATAGTCCTTCTGGGTACTCAAGGGCACAACAAAGTGGTGGTTATTAAGGCTAATAAAAAAGCATGTAAAATGTGCAGTTAAATAACATTAACCCAGGGGTTGGTGGCTCATTTGGGGATGGGCTGTCTCCACCCCTTGGTAGTGGCCCTTTTGTTTACTTAGTTGTTTCTCTGTCTCTAGCTATCCAGGCACTGGGCAGGTACACAGAAAGCAGATAAGGGGCATCAGGCACTTTCTTGGGGTCATCTCATTTTAAGAACAATAGCTGTGTTTGGAACCAGAAAGACCTGAGTGCAAAATGCAGCAGTAACTGTTGGCCAATAACCTAAGCTTACCAATCTATGTGTGCCTCAGTTTATCAGTCTATAAAATCGGGGTAAGTATAGTACCTACTTCATAAGAAGTGTTGTAAAGATCATAGAGATGATGTGACAAAACACTACCACTATTAATGTAACTCTTTCAAAGTGGTCATTTTATATTATCACATTTAATCATGAGGTTCTGAATGTGTATGTAACTTATTCAAAGACTCAGGAAGAGTGTGATTTGAATTAGGTCTGTCTGGAATCTAAAACCATAGGTAGTTTACTTTCGACTCGGCTTCACTCTTTCAGCACTTATCTGTGCCATAAATGCCTCATAGAGCTTAAATACACATTGGCACTTCATGGACATTTGCCTGTTTGACTTGGTCTAGGTGCTAACCCAATATACACACCGAGAATCACCTGGAGGGCTGCTCTGGACATTGACATGAGGCACACACTGAGGGCTACTAAGAAACCATGTAATACTGACAAAACAAGGCTTGTTGACAGGCATCACAGAAAAGCAGCAGAGGATGGCATCAGATAATGCAGACCTTGTCTCTACTGGAAAACGTGGCCGTGATATCATTCCTCTGGGCTCAGAGAGGATATAGGAGTATCAATAGCTACCTTGTCTTCCTTTCAGAGCTGGCTGTAAGGATCGAGTGAGATCACTTACATGAAAGTGTCAGACACTGCAGGTAAGGCTTTCTTATCATTGTTATTATAATCAGAATGACAGGTAGAAAACTCCCAAGAGAACTCCAAAGCCATTCTGCTTTGGAGAAAATATTGCATTTAAAGAGACAGAAGACAAGACCCAGGGCTATGGAAAGACTGATTGTCTTCTATGGAAATATAAAAACAACTGATTCCCAGTCGTAAGGCCACTATGGAAAATAATAATGTGGCTAAAATTCATGGCCTGCCCACATTTATCTAATAAAAAGACTTAAAAGTGATTTAAATAAGCTATTTGGCAACATTTAAACTTGACCTGTGAAACTGACCCAGTTTTCTGGGCCACATGTGTAGCCTAGCAGCAAGGGGACAAGAGTCCCGTTAAATAAATACAGAAAACCTGTCAAAGGATCTGTTGAAACTAGGAAGACTCTATCAGAAGCCTATTCAAAGCTCTGAATTGAATTTTGCAGCTCAAGAGGTGAAGGAGATCAGTCCATGATTTACAACAGAGGACAGCACAATTAGTGAGTCTGTTTTTTCAAGCTCACTGAGCAAGTCCCTCCAGAGATACATGTGACATCTGGACAACCGTTCCCAGCTAGAAGGAGGGGAGGCTGAGACCAAGCCAGCATTGACCTTCCAGCACACCCACATGTGCACTGGTCACCAACTTTCAAGAATGAGGCTGCAACGATTGTCAATTGGCCCCTTCCCTTGGGAGGCATCTCTAGCAGAGTTACAAAGCACTGTCTTTTCAGGAGCTCACTGAGTAAGCCACAGACTTTCCCGGTCATTCATTTTTCAACTCACACTTACGGATCAGAGTAAGCAGATCTGAATCCTCCTCATCACTCTGTTTTCCAAGTGGAGCTCTCACTGGAATTAAAGAAGCTGTAATTAAAGTACCTTGTTTGGGAATGCTGCAATTAGTCACCAATTCAACATGCTATCAAACGTAATTCAAATATAAACACTCAGGCTGCAGGTGCCAATCCCCTGATGAGCTCTGGGAGCTAGTGAGCCCTGCCTGCCTTCTTCATATGAACCTGTTGTCCCTGGGTGACTCACCTAGTGAGGTAGATTCTGGTTCTGACCTGATCCATGGGAGGAAGCCCCAAGGCAGCCTGTGTTTCCAATCATTTCTAAGCTTTGGGAGTTGAACCTTGTAAGGAAAATGGCTTCGGCCCAGGTGGCCTTCCGAGAGCAGCATGACTCAGCGGGTTTGGAGCACAGGCCCACAACCCCACACATGATGTAACCACGCCACATGAGGTACATTAACCATAAGCTCGTGCTTGGCTCAGAGCCACTGTTGTCTGTAAAAGGCATAACTACCCTACTGATGCCGTACATACAGCTTGTGCCCAGAGAGAGAATAAAGTCAGGTCAAAACTGCCTACAATTCCTCAAGTGTTTTTCCAGCTACCCACCACTTGCCCACCCACTCCCCTCAAACCTCACCTTGGGCTGGAACTTGATATTTGGCGTAACAGACTTCCAAGGAGTTGATTTTGTCTCATCACCACACAGAGAAGCTTAGGGTAAAGACAGCTTCTTCAATCTATATTTCAAAGGGAATAATGTGGCTTCATGATTAAACATAAGCTTTGAGGCTATATTTTCATTATTTCAATCGCTAAAAATTCTGGGGTACTGAAATCTCAAGTGGCTTGGTTGCAGCGTTGCCTTCCAGTCTGGCATCTGGCTTCAGCCCCTTCTGATCTGTTCCCCACGCACATCTTTTTAAAAATGCAAATCAGATCAGGCTACAGTCCTGGTCAAAGCCCTCCACTAGCCCTCACTCCACTTGGAATCAAGTCCAAGCCCTTTGCTTTGGCCTCATTGCCCCAGTGCCCTGCTCCTGCACATCCACCCTCTCACTGTGGAGCCCCAGGGCCTTTGAATTCACTGTTGACTCTGCCAAAAAACTTCCTCCATAGATTTTGGCATGGGTAGAAGCTTCTCGATTGTTGACTCTTCAGAGAAGCCTTTCCTGACCTAACATACCCAGCCTCTTCCCAGGCATTCCTTATCACATCAATCTTCAAATGTTCTATCCCATCAATGTCTGATAGTTTCTTGTTTAATTCTTTAGTCTTTCTACTTTCTGCTGAGAATGCAAGCTCCTTAAAAGGGATTCTTTGTCTTTGTCACCCACTTCCTGAAGCAGAGCTAGCACATAATAGAAAATATATTGGTGGGGTGAATGAATCAATCTTCATAACAATTATTTATAAAATAAGGATGAACCTGCCTGAGCAGGGTAAGGTGAGTTGTATGGCATATCTGGTATGCAGCAGAACCTCAATTCAAACCTGTCTTTACTACTCTAAAGTAGATCCTTTTTCCACCCTCACTGTCTTCTGTTTTGTTTCTTTCCCTTCCTCTGTTACCAGCAGCTAATGCAATATTGTCTGAACATTTCATCTTTACATTAAATGCTGGCGCATAACCTCAAGTCTCTGTCTCTTCTATCGGAACTGACTTATGGCTCACACTTTAAATGTTTGCATTCCAGCCTCCACTGCTTTTCTGAATCACTAGGAAACACTTATTCAAAGTAGACCCAGCCAACATATTTTACCTTTTATCAAGGGGTACTCATCAAGTATCCTACATTTCTGTCCATCGTGCCTGCAGAAAAGAAGCATCCACCACTCTGCCGATCAGAACATGGGGGGAAGTGTCTCTCCTTGAGGAAGACTCAACCAAGATTGCTACCTTGGGGCTGGTTGGCCAAGCTTTCTGGAATGGAGGTAACACAACAGCTTCAAAATCACAGACTGAGACTTGGGGGCAGAACAAGAAAGAGGGTGAGGTGAGTTAGGGTGGGCACCTGAGGTGAGTATGGGTGCCAGTTGCAGAAAGCTCATAAAGCAGGAGGCGGGGGGTGGGGGAGGGGGGCATCCACACCTGTACTCACCTTTTTAAACCTTTTTAAAGAAGAAATAGGCAGTATTGAACTAGGAGTCAGAGCACTTCCCTTTGAACACTTGTCTATCATTTGCTTCCTGCAGAGCCTTGGGCAAGCCCCGTAACTTCCTTCTCAGAATCCTCAGCTGCTGTGGATCAAGGTCAGCACCCCATCCCTGCTTACCTCAGGGCTTCCATGGAGACCACTGCAGATGATCAATGGGAATGGAATCTGTGCGAGATAATATTGTGGTTCTTACATTAATAGATGCCACATTTTGCAATTAAATCCACAGTATAAAGATGGAGCAGGGAGGGGCAAGATAGGTAAAAATAAGAACATTATTTTTATAATATTAAAATATTAATATTATTATATTAATATTATAAAAATAAAGAGTTTCCTTCCCATCTCACCACCTATGCCTTTTCATGACTCAGCTACCAGCCCCAACACTCTGTACAAAGGGCCTTGGGCCCCCATGTTCTGCTCCATCCGTTCTGCAAACTTCTCTCAAACGCTTCACTAGACCCAAATTTGGCCAAGAACAGTACTGTTGCTGGCAGGAGGAGCTCTCCTCGGGCTCCTGAAGTCAGAACCAGTGGTCCCTGCCTGGCCCCCTTCCAGTGTAAAAACATTAAAAGAAGTCACATTAAGAAACAAGGTTTACCCTGAGAAGTATGCCCAGTCCAGGGCACTGTCCTCCATAACTGAAAAGCAAATCCATCATATAAGACCACGATGAGCCTTTGAAGTCAAATGGAAAAGGGCTTGTGGGGGTGACAAATTCCATCACCAGAGGAGGTGGGCTAATGATATACATAATCCAGCCTCAACATCTGCATCATGTTCTTGGCCCCATATGTCCTAAAGTCATTTGGTTGAGAAAAGGAAGAGGATTGCATTATTCATGGGTATGACTATTCATAGTACTATTCCTGCCACTGACTAAGATATTTACACCTCCATGGGGAGGTCTGAGCATCTAGCCTTCTGGCACACCCACGTGAGTTTGTCAAGCCATTTGAAGAATTGGTGTCCTCAAGGGACATACCATATTCAGGGAAGATATTCAGCCTCTCTGCAAAGGGGTCATCCAACTGAGAGCTGGTGAAGCACATTGTATCCAGTTCAACATGCCTTTTTTGAGCCCCTGCTGGATGTGGGCTATATGCCAAGAGTATGCTCTTACAGATCTAAGGCCAAGTCATAGTCCTGTTGCTTATTGCCATGGGATTATATATGACTTACTCTCTCCAAGTCTGAGTTTCTTCATCTGTAAATGAGGATAATAGCAAAGCCTGTGATACCCAGAAAAAAGAAAAACAAAAAAATCAAAAAACTGGAGTTCATTCACCTGGCAAGTAACAGAAGACTCTCCACGAGAACACAGGTTTTCATCAATCATCAATAAGAGTTTTATTCCTTGTTGCAAGTGAGGAGAACCCTGGGAGTATTCTCCAAAGCAGCGTTTCCCTGAGGGAAAATGACAGGAGGGTTTAATGGAGTGATGGATAGGAGAGAGGGCACATCGTTGCATGTAGAGAAGGGGTCCTAGTGATGCAGAGGCAGTGAGTTATTCTGCCAGCAGATAGGCTGTATGTTATGGTGGTGAAGCTGTGGCTCCTTCTGGAGTGGAAACTTCAGCATGGTCATGAGGAATGTTCACTTGGGCTCATCTATAAATTGCCAGGGTCTGTCAGGAGCTGGTTCCAACTAACAAGATGACTGCACTCCATATGGAGTTTGGGGAAAAACAGGCTGAAGGGCAAGAGGCTGTAAAACAGGCTGACTGTTCAAGTTGATGAAATTCCTATAATCCTTTGAGACCCTGTTTGTCTGTTTATACCTGATTCATGAAACTTAGTATTCCAATAAAAATGCATATAAAAGTAATCGTAAGTAAAAAGTGCCATTCAAATGTTAAATAACCCTACAGCTATCATCAGGGAGGACAGGAAGTTTATATAGAGAGGGGAGAGTACAGTGTCTTCCTCAGCTGGCTGAAATAACAGTACATCTCAAGATACTTCCTTGATTTCGGTAAAATAGAATGCTTCCAATGGTAGACTTACCTGACAGGCAATGGTGGTTAGAGCACAAACTATGGAGCCAGACTGGCTACTTCACCACTTACTGGGTGACCTTGGGTAAGTTACTTACCCTGTCTGTGCCTCAGTTTTTCTATCTGCCAAACGGGGAGAATAGCAGAATCTATCTCACAGGACTACTGCGAAGATTAAATACATTAACATATAAGTACCTGGAACAGCGCCTGACCCAAGCAAACACTATGCAAATGCTTAGTATCTCTTTTTATCACATAGACTTTCAAAAAGCACATTGTTCCCCGCCTGAAAGGGTCTTAGAACAGAAGCCTTCCCTGACCACCGTAGTTTATGTTGCCCTTCCCCATTACCCACTACTTGGGTTATCAGGTAAAATATGGAATGCTCAGTTAAATTTGAATTTCAGGTAAACAAGGAATTACTTTTCAGTACAAGTATATCTCAGGCAGTATTTGAGACATATACCAAACAGGAAATAATTCCTTATTTGAAATTTAAACTTAAGTGGGTATCTGGGATTTTTATTTGCTAAGTCGGACAACTCTACCACCCTATTATCCTGTCAGTGATTTCAGGCCAGAAAAAGTGCTATAAAACTACCATTTTATTTTGTATGTATTGAATGTATTTATTTATTTGTAGAGACAGGGTTACGCCATGTTGTCCAAACTGGTCTCAAACCTCTGAACTCATGTGATCCACCCACCTCAGCCTCCAGGTCTTACTAACACAGGCCTGCATAACGACTGTTTCAGCACTGATTGACTGACTAAGATAAATACTAAAAGCTGATAGAGCCAGTGCCCTCATACAAAGGCTGAAATGTAACAAAAGCCTGCCAAAAGTTTTGCCTGGGCCTTTCTTGGGCATTGAAGCATGACAAGATAATGAAGGAATTCTTAATAGGACCCGCTTAGGATTAAACAAGTTTTATTGGGGGTCTGAAGAAACTCACCAGGTCTCCACAAGCTTAGTGGGGATCTGAAAAAACTCCCCAAACCTCCAGGGACAAAAGATAAGGGTAATCACCGTAGCCCCAGGACCCACTTAGATTAAGTAAATTTACTGAGGCTCCAGAGGAAGGTCTTCAGGACTCAGATCTTATAGATTAAAAGAAGTTAATCACTTGTGTCTTTAGATGAATGCACACTTACACGTAGACATATAGCTTAGAAGGTATATAAGCTCTGCAAAACTCTGTAATTTTGAGTTGGGTGCTATTTTCCAAGCCTTTTCCTTGTAACCAGTTTCAGAAATAGAAACTCCTTCCTTTCCCAGTTCATCTGCATCTTGTTATTGGGCCGTGAGAATAAGCAGCTCAACCCTCCATTTGGTCTGGGAACAAAAGTGCTAGGATTACAGGTGTGAGTTACTGTACCTGGCAAAACTGCCATTTAAAATTTATCAGAAAGTCCTCCTCATTAGAATGTAAGCACCATGAGAGCAGGAATCTTGTCTATCTTATCTCTAGCTATTTTCCCAGAGCCCAGCAGACTACCTGGCCCATGACAGGAGCTCAACATAAAGTTGTTTTTATAATGACTGCAGAAGTTGACTGAAGCAGAGCAAGAGATAGGCCCTTGGCTGCCTTCTCCAACTTCCTGCTCTTCTGGTCTCTCTCAAATGCTATTTTCAGGTATTGTTCTAGTCTAGATATTCAGGTCTGAGATATTTCCTGTTCGCAGTCTGGGGGACCCCAAACCTTCTCAGAGCTTGGCCTTCATTCCCAGAGTGGCGACCTTGGCATGGGGTTACGAAATGCGCCATAGTTTTCCCTTTGAACTGTGAACAATCAATTCTCTGCATTCCAATTCTGTCACAATCCTGGGCTCCTCCACAGACCACAAGAAATGGACTTGCCTTATGCTAATGGCATTTCATTTATCATTATGGAGTCGAATGAGGAGAGACCATTAAGCCGAGCGTGATGTTTTATTAGTGTGTTTTTCTGAGGTCTGTGACTCTGCATAACAGAATGAATAAAAATGACCTAAATTTTACTTTATGATACACTTTCAGGCTGCACTTGCTCAGCTGCCCAAGCCTTTGGTAAAAGGCATCAGGCTTCAAGTCTTCCCTTTTAAAACATTAGTACAGGTATGGCTTTCATTCAATTTGATTTGATTTTTTACATTTGGAACAGCTCCAGTTTCCCATAAAATGAAGATCTCTTGATTCTTTGTGATTTTTACTTTAAAACAAGGTGGACTTTAGGGGCCTATGAACCAGAATGCCTATCCTGTGCCTGAAATTGGCAACATTTGCCACAGTTTAAAAACCATGTTTCCAGGTGTGGCTGAAATTGTTCACAGTCCTTTCTGATTTGGAGTGTCCATATTTGCTTTGTCTGATGTACTACATTTAAAAAGAACTGGCTCTTTCCTTTGAATTGAGTTTTAAATTGAATGGGTGGTTACTGAAGCAGCACTGTTACGTGAAAACACCTGCTTTGGGACTGCTGAGGGGGGTGAGAGGAATGTGCTGTCTTGCCTCCTAGATTTGTTGTTACAAGGACATAATTGTCTGTGTAAAAGTTAGCTACTTTGCTCCTATAAAATAATTTTTACAAGAAGCAAAGGAAAAAGAGGGAAAATAAAACAAAGGGGCTTCCCCAAGTGCAGATGGATGATTTTTGCAAGTCTCTTCAAAAAGGACAGCTGATGCGAACTGTGTCCCAAGCATCCTCTCACTGGATACAGGAGGGAATTCTGTGGCTTACATGCAACCATATGTTGAGGATGTGAATATTGCTCCACACATACTAGCAGTCAGTTTCGAAATGCATGAGGGCTTTTTTCCCTTTACAAATCAATAACTCATCAAGAAAAAAAGCTATATGCACAAAAATGTTAATTAACAACATTATCAATACTAGCGAGAAGAAATTACAAGCAAGCTCTATGTGCAAAATTCTGGAAATTAAGTAAATTATGGTGCATGGATGATGATGAAGATACTGCATTCAATGAAATGATAATTAGAAAGATTTTGTAGATACATAGAAAATGTTTAAGCTAAAGTGCCAAGTGAGAGAAAAGTGACCAAATCATATGTGCATTGTGATTGCAACTATATCAGTATAACTATGTAGATAGGCATAGGCTGGAAGAGGAAAATAAAAAATGATAATACGTAATAGTTGTATAGAATTGGTTGAATTAAATGTAATCACTATTTTTAAAAATTATTTTTGAAAAGGCAAAAATGTTTTTTAAATAATGGTTTGAAAACAAATGGCAGAAATGTGCATTTAAACATTTAATGTGCAGTTTAAATGTTTGAATCTAGAGATTATGTGTCCTCAGTTCATCCTGGAGGTAACACTCTACTTACAGAAGTGTTTAAATTCTCCAAATACTTACTTAGAAGGATGAAATTCAAACTATCTAGGGAGATGCTTCCAAAAAGAAAACACAAAGTCATTTAATTTTAGGACGAGAAGGTCTCAAACATATCGGCAGTGAGCTCCTGGTCTTACTGATGGAGGCTCAGCAGGACTGGAGACTTGGTCAGGGGCTAGGACTAGAACGGGGACAGACCTAGTGTGTAAGTCACCGAGGGTGACTGGGAGGGTGGATGACCATGAGGCTCCCTCCCTGGGTTTCTACAACCCACTGAAAAGCCCAGCAAGGGCCAGAGCTCAGCCTTGCTCAGTGCTCAGTCAGCACAAGACACAAAGTGTACAGCTGGGCTCAGCGGTCCGGCTTTGGAAGGATAGGGCTGGACAATGTTCTGTTGCCCTTCCTATGTTTGCAAGTGGTCCTTTCTTTTCCCTGCCTAACACTCTACTGGTCCTTGACCCACAGCTGAATCCTTGGAGTCGGCACACTCTGCTCTGTTCCTAGAAAGCTTTCCTTCTTTTGCTTTAACAAAGCGCTGTCCTCACGTGGGCCACTGGCAGAACAGACAGGGACTTCTCTCGGGTCAGCCATGCTTTGCTTTCAGGGAGTTCTCATTCCAGTCCTGCTGGCCATACTGCATTTCCCACAGGCAAAACCCAAAGAACAGGGTAGTCTTGATTCAAGGTGTTGTGCTTTGCTCCCTGGCAGGCCAGCTGACACCTGACTCTGAGTCATGGCCTAGAACCTCCAGGGCTTAGAAGATGCAGGTCCTCACTTGCCTTTCTGCCCAGCTCTGGAGTACAGGTGTCCTTTCTGGCCAGGTGTGGTGGCTTATGCATGTAATCCTAACAATCTAGGAAGCCAAGGTGGGAGGATTGCTTGAGCCCAGGAGTTCAAGACCAGCCTAGGCAACATAGTTTTTTAGTCAGACCCTGTCTCTACAAAAAAAGTTTTAACACATTACTGAGACATGGTTGTGCACACCTATAGTTCTAGCTTCTGAGGAGACTGAGGTGGGAGGATTGTGTGAGCCCAGAAGTTTGAGATTGCAGTAAGCTACGATCTTACCACTGCACTCCAGCCTGGGAAACAGAACAAGACTTTGTGTCTCTTAAAAAAAAAAAAAAAAAAAAAGGTCCTTTCTATGCCTTGTGCTTTGTGTTCCTTGGCCTTTGGAATGCAATGAAACACTCGCAGCTGGAAGTTCAGGTTAACTGAATGCTTTTCATTACAGCTAAAATAGGAGAAGGCAACGCTGTAACTTACCTGCTCTGTTACTTGGTCAAGTTACTTAACTTCTAAACCTCAGTGTTCATATCTGTAAAAAAAAAAAAAAAAAGAAATGGGATCATAACAGTAGCCCCCTCACTAGATTCTTATGAACATTTGATGAGAGAGAATACATTAAACATGCAGGGCAGTGCCTGGCCCATGGGAAACATGGCTGCAATTTGCTATTATTTTTTATCCTGTTTTTTTTCTCTGTAAAACAGGAGTTTTAACACGTCTTCACCACCACTATAATGGTGGTCACCATCTCTAGACGGTGAGAAAACACCATCTTCCTGTCTCTAGAAGTCAACAACCTCACACTCTAGAGGTTACTCTCTCAAACCATTACCATCAGATGAGCTGCAGTCCTGAATCTGCCTACCCAAGCATGGAGCACTGTGGCGATGCAAGGCCATGCTGTCATGGTGTAGTGGCCCCTTTCCCCATGACATGAGCGTTAGAGTCTTTGTCCTGAGGGCAATGGGCACCAGGCAGCTCTTGGCAGCCTCATTATACCTGTGCAAGAGGACCGTCATCACCACCTCAGAGACGTGAAGATGAAGGGTTACTGTACAATGTGTTTGTTACTTACCGGGGACCACCAGGCTAATTAGTGGCAGAACCTGTTTTAAAACTAGGTTTGCTCAACTCTAAAACTTATATTCTTTTTTTTTTTTTTTTTTTTAAGTTAGATTGAAGTTTACTTCTCTTTCACATAAAAGAATGGAGGTGGGCAGTCCAGGGTAGAGGCTGAACCCCTCAGAGTCAGATCCCCGGGCTTCCCCCATAGGTAGTTCTTAAAACTTATATTCTTAACCACTATTTTGTAACTGCTTTTTGCTATCAGTCAAAAAAATCAATTCAACCATACGTGACATAAAAGAACATGTCAATATCAACTATACTAAATGTCTATTGAATTCAGGATATATAACACAATTTTTTTAATGTGCGAGGATTTGCTTTTTGTTTTGTCATATTTGTATTTGCTTCTGATTGACTTCTTTCCTGTTTAATAGAGCATGAGTGCATGTGGCTATGGCTGGGCAGAGGTGGGATAAGGTGGAAGGTGTATTTCAGATCACAGAAGGCCCAGTTGTTTAGACTTTTTGTGACTAATGATTGATGTAGACTCTTTAATCAAGATTTCAGGCTGGATGCAGTGGCTCACACCTGTAATCCCAGCTCTTTGCAAGGCCGAGGCAGGAGGATAACTTGAGGCTAGGAGTTCAAGACCAGCCTGTCCAATATAGTGAGACCCTGTCTGTACAAAAAATTAAAAATTATTAAAAACAAATCAGGGGCAAGGATGAGAGGGGGTTGTGGCTATGTATCTCCTGAGAGGAAGGGTTTGGTATTAAAGAATCCTCTAAGCCTGTTTGATCCAGTTATCTTGCCCTACTGGGTCAGAGACCACCTTGATCTTAAACTTGACTTCCCTTAGGCCTACTACAAGTGAATTGTATCATCTAAGTTGCATTCAGATCCTGTCAATCATTGGAATTCTGATTTAAACCCCTTATTAATGTCAATTTTAAGAATTGGAAAAGAGTAAAATAACATAAGCTTGCATTAACAGGAGAAAACAATAATAATTTCATCTGCATGTGGGAGTTGTGTCTCAGATTCAATGAACTCTGGAATGAGATGGAAAATATTATAAATATGACTCTGAAAATTGAATAATCAGCTTTACACATGGTTCCAACTGTAATGGATGGAAAGACATAAATAAAATAAAAGGAATATTTGCTCTTAAACTTTTCTGAGACTGTCACCCTAAGAGTGAGCTTATCTCTCCAAACAATTGCTAATTGAACTGTGAAATAAGGAACACAACTCATAAATGTGAAGTTTCAAATTTTAAGTCAAATTAAACAAAATCCGGACATTTTTAAATTTGTAGGATTAATCTCCTGTCTTTCCTCCAATAACAAGTAAATTGAATCTGCAAAATCATGTTCAGTGTATGATTTTCAACTGTGTAATTACGGTTTAAAGATACATGTCTTCGATTTCTTCTGTTCCCTTTTGAAACTCAAACCCATTTCGAATCTTTTGTTAAAAAGCAATTTAGTTACCAGAGAATGGTTTCTTAGAGTTAGTAATTAAGTGTTATGTTTACAGAAAGGAAATAATGAAATACAATCTCATCCAAAAAGAACACTCTAAAACATTCCACTGAGTGCAAACACATGACCCTGCAGTGTCAGAGTTTCTTCTAGTGACACCACAAAAACTTCCTGAGCTATTTTCCAAGGAACTGAAAAGAAAGTCTGATTCCTCTGAATGATCTGTACCTTTTAGATGTGACAGTTGAGGTAGTATTAAGCAACTCAATAGCAATTGTGAAAGTCAATATACAGTATTACAAGTTTATTACTTGATATTTGGCATTAGATCTTGACAATACGACATGCATTTTCTTCTTAGACAGGAAATACCTGCAGGACAAGGGTGCTTTCTGCACATTCGATACAGTTATAGATGTAGCAGGTTTAGTAAAGTAAAAGATGAACATTAGCTAATTAGCCATCAAACATGCAGGGGGCACCTCCTGACCATGTGACAGGTACTCTGTCAAGAGCTGCAGAAAATGCCAATCTGAATGAGATCAGACCCATTCTCATGAGTGTTCAGTCTGGTCAGAGAAATAAGCGAATAAGGATTCTGATAAGCAAAGGTGAGAGGGCAGGGGAATTCCAGCGATGGGCAATAGGGTGGCAGGGGCAGAGATGGGGGCAGGACATAGGCTTGGGGGAGGAAATGCAAAGCATGTTTAGGAAAAAGGAAGCATATATAACATAATAATGATCATTATCATAATATTTATTATATGCCCAGCACAATGCTAAATGTTTTACTTGCAAATATGTCTTGTAGGGTGGCCACCTCATCCCAGTTTGCCTGGGGCTTTTCTGTTTTACCACTGAAAGCTGTGTTAGTAGCTCAGGATGCCTCTCAGTCCTGGATGAACGGGGGATGGTTGGTCACCCCACATGCACTCCTTGCAAAATGACCTTATGAGATCTATTCGGTAATACTATCACTCTTATTTTACAGAAGAGGGGATGGAAGGTCAGAGCGGTAAGGAACTTATCCAAGATTGCATGGTTGCTAACACATGGGAGCTGAGAGTGAAAGAGAGAGCTCTTATCTACTAGTATCAGAGATGAATCCTGATTCTAAAGTGTCTGCAAGGCACAGTCCCAGTTAGCAAGAATTTTTTTTTTTTTAAGAAAGTTGGTACAGAATCATAGTGCAATAAAAATTCAAGGATTTCTCCTGTGAACATTTGGGAGTTACTGAAGATTTCTGAATAGAAGGACAATGTGGAAGCTTTCCTAATTTAGGATTGATGGCACCAATGCGGGTAGCACAAATCAATGTTTTATCCAATCATTCTTCCTGTCTCTAGAAGTCTACAACCTCACACCCTAGAGGTTACTCTCCCAAACCATTAGCAAACTAGAGAAAGCATTTTGAAGATCAAAGAAATGTTCTCCTATTCCCAATGCATTTCAGGATTTTTTCCCTATTCATGTTAGTACTTTTCCTATGTTTCTCTCTATAGCAGAAACTAGAAATACTTGAAAGGTTATAAACAGCTTTGCTTAAGCATACTTCTTTTACAGTCTATCATGCCTCAAAAATCTCATTTCCTTCAGGAAATAACACATGGAAGAGGTGCTGGTTCTAGACTTCCCTCTAAGAGACAGGAGCAGAAGCAGAGCAAATCACTGTCGAATGGCACAAATTAGACTGTGTTTGTGTGCACACATCTTTTGTCATCTTACCAATTTCCTGTTTGTCTGCTTATTTCCTTTCACCACTTTTTATTTTGAGCTGTTATGTGGTTTATTTAGTGATGGGGAGAATAGGGATCTACACACCGTATCTGTTAAGAGGTATGCCATTTGAGGTCACCATAATTCCATAGTCTCGTGCAAGATGGTCAAGTAAAGTCCATTGAGAGTGAAGGTGGTAATTTTCATGAAGTACCTTTCCCTGTCTGATTCAAGGGGACACATTATGCAGAAACCCAAAGCAGCGAGTCTTTGTGCTGGGAACATTAATTTAATTGCAATCCATAATGCTCCTGCCGAGTCACCAGGCACATATATTCCCAATCTCCTGCTTGCTTGAAATTGAAATCATTCCCTTTGCAAAAACAAACCATCCTTCTCTGTGAGGTCCCATTACATGGCCAGAACTCCTTTCTGGGAGATTATTTGATGACAAATTATATCAAGAAATTAAACAGAAACCCCATTAGTAATGTTGACAATATTCCACACACACATGAAATATTTAATGAAAATCTAGAGTAGGGTGTTGAATTTGCACACAAACAACCTATGTAAGATGGATTTTCTCTGAATGCAAATGCAAATTTTATTTTCTAAAGACCTTTGCAAGTACGCAAGAGCTGTCTGCTTTTAGTCACAGGGAAACATCCATTTAGTAATCTCCTACCTCCATTGATTCCACCCATAATGAGATATCCAGAGGTATTGTAGAAGTCCAGAAGCATTCAAAATATGGAAGCAGAAAGATGAAACCAGCTCAAACGGCTACTGCCATCTGCTAAGGAGTCAGACATATGAGTGGCCAAAAGAACCCTTACTCTTTAAAGGATGAGTGGACCTGGTCAAATTAAAAATGGGTTTCTGCTAGATCCTAGTATAGGCAACTGAAAGAGTTAGTAAAAATAGCAACAGTTCATGCTCCTGCTTGGGGCACATCTCACCCTCTATCTTTAAAGTTGGACCTTTCCATACAGGTGAACAGAACAATACAGCATAGTGGTAATGTTGTTTACCACTGTATATTAAAATTATCTATGGACTTTAAAAATGTCCTGTCTGGTTATAGCAGACCAATTAAATCAACATTGGGTTATGGGAGAACACAGATATCTATATATCTCTTAAGTACCTACAGTCAGGGTCCTGTCGGAATATAGAAACCAGAAATAGAGAATTTAATTAGTCTTGACCAGTAATTGAGGAAAGCAGAAAGCAGCTACTACCTCTAACGCTGAGATAAACAAAGGAAGAAGTTAGGGCTATTGAAACTTAGCAGCTAGAAGGAAGAGTCCTGCAGAGCTGAGACCACGGCCTCTGGGGTGTGCTGCCAACTGTTGCTGGTGTCTGAGCTCAGGGGAGGAACACCCCAGAGCTGGATGGGACCTGACTTCTGAGAAGAAGACACTGGCTGGCTAGTGCCTATTTCTCAGAAACAACTGCTTCTGGGATTTTGGCAGACCTGCAAATTAAAATCAACTGCTGCTACTGGGACCAAAGATTGAAGAACCACTGCTAAAGTGACAGTAATAACAAAGAAAGCAAACAGAATGAGAAAAATTCCTTCTCCCTATTCCATCCTTCCAGTCTCTTCTAGCACCCGCTATTGGCAGAGCTGGGAAAGGAGAAATGCTGTTGGCAGAATCCCAGCCCGGGCATTATAGAGCAGAACATGGGAGGTAGGTCTGAAGTAAGAAACAAGCGTTTAATAATGAGCATTGGTTCCCCAGGTGATTATGTTGTGTAGGCAGAGTTGAGAACCACTGCTTATGGAAAGCTACAATTCAGAACTCTTCTCAGGTATTACTGCTTGTTTTTGCTTTGTCCAAGTCCCCCAGACTTGGTTCAGTTTTCTCATTATCGGCCTGCTCTTTCAAGCTCTGTGTTTGCTTTTGGTCTCTTGACTCTTGGATTCCCACAGTTATGACTTACATCTAGCCCATGGGCTCCTCAGTTTCAAAGAATTTGCTCTCATTGGCCCTACAGGACCCAAGCCTAGGCAATTAGAGTAGAGGGGTTGGACTTTGATGTCCATGGAGTTTGTTTTGGCTCATAATTCCAAGGACCATATTTCCCTGGGACTGGCCAACTCTGGTGGTCACTGATAAATCTGTGCTGATGACCAGCCCCAATAGTTATCTGCTGCCCTTGGCTTTGCTGAGAACCCAAATAGGAAAAATCTATTACCCCTGTGAGGTGTGCCTAAAATGAAAACATCAGCTTTCATGCCTCTTTGTTTTTGTTCTTTGGAGAGACTGATTGGGTTATTTTCTTAGCTGTCGACTTCATCACTTAAAATACCCAACCAGTTAGATCAGAAGAGAAATAAAGCTAATCCATTTTATCTTGAAGATCTCCCACATATAATGAGACACTCTGAATCCTCATTCAGATCATTTCAATGGATATCAGTAGGCTCCAGTGTTCATTTAACAAATATATATTGAGCTCCTACTAGGATCTGGGCAATGTCCTAGGCACCAGAGGAATAGCAATGCACAAAGCAAAGTAATTGCTCTCATGGAGGTCATATTCTACCTAAGGAAAGAGACAATAATAAATAAGCAAACCTACAATATACCAGATGTAGGTGGGTAGTTCAAGCTTACAAGTTCTCATGAAGTTGTCAAGCTGTTAACTAGGATAACAGTCTCATCTGAAGGCTCATCTGGGGCTGAAGGATCTGCTCCCAAGTTAACTCACGTGGTGTCACAAAGTTTTGTTTCTAAACCATGTGGACCTCTCCAGAGAGCTCCTTGTGACTTGGCAGCTGGGTTCCCCTAGAGTGAGTGATCCAAGAGAAAGTGATCAAGATGGAAGCCACAGTTATTATTTCTAACCTAAACTTGGAAGTGACATACCATTGCTTGTGTCATATTGTTGGTCATAATGGATCAAATGTGAAAGGGGACAACACAGCAGCCTGAATACCAGGGTTTGGGGATCACTCAGGCTGTCTCAGCTGCTCTACATGGTAATAAGTGCTATGAAGGAAACAAAACAGGGTGAAGAGATAGGGAGGGCAGAGGTTTGGGGTGACTATTGCTCTTGACACAGATGGTCACAGAAGACTTCACTCAGGCACAAAACAGAGGCCTGAAGAAAGTGAGGGAGTAGCTTCAAGGCTTGCCTTTTAAAGGACTCTACCTAGGAGTTAGCTTTGGTGGGAAATCATCCCTCAGCTCCTGCCCTACCCATCAGTCTCACTAAGAACCCCTACTATGCTCTCCCAGAGCATCTACACTTACTCTCTGAAAGCTGTCATCACACTGCCACATTTTCTTTCTTCCTTCAACATTAGAGAGTGAGTTCTTCAGTGCCATGGACAATGTTTGATTCATCTTTGTATCCTCAGTAAAAGGTCAGTAATTTTAGATGAGTGAATGAAATAATTAATTTACCTTCTCTGCAGTCTTTTTAAGGAACTTAGAACAAATTACAATTTAACAATTTGTTAAACAAGTATTAGTTACGCTGTGTTTAAAGCAAAAACTGTAGATATAGATTTATATAGCCACTTTAAACACATAAATCTACTCTTCTGCCCTGTCAATGGCATTGCTTACAGATACTGTTAGTTTATGAAGTACCAAATGGAACAAAAATATGTGGCAACTTATTGAATGAAAATGTTTTGTGAGAAAAATATTTTTGTTCCCATGCAGCAACATGTCTATTAAATTTTTTCTAAATATGTAAAAAGAAAAAACAAAAACTCAGAGTGGCAACAGAATACCCTGAGGAGTCTAAAAAGCATGAAAACAGCAATATTATTTTGATAATGAAAAACAGATATGAATGATATTATTTCTTCATATTCTGTTTTGGGAGGAGCTGATTTTTTGTTTTTAATATATGTCCCTTGCACAATAAATCAAATGCTGTGACTCACCCACAGCCCTAGGCCAGAGGCAACAATTTACACAAAAGGACAGTTGATCGTACAGAAATATGTCTCCCATGTGTTTGGGAATTAACTCATCAGTCAAAGCATCAACTATCTCTCTCCTTGTGATTCCAGAAGTCTAGTGGAGCATTTAATACAGTATTGCTCCCAAAATTCACCCTGAGTACTTAAAGTACCAAAGCCATGGAAACTGTAATGTGCATACCAATCACCTGGGTATTCCTTCAATGCAAATTTTGGTTCAGAATCTAGGGTGGGGCCTAACAGTCAGCATTTCTAACAAATTCCTGGGAGATTTGTGAGAGCTGGTCCTCATATTACATATTGAGTAGGAAGATATTCAAATAGCATTCAGAGAGTCCAAAATCTGCCTGCCTACATTTATAGGTGATTTGAAATTTCTTTCTTCTTTTTATTTAATCAGCCTAATGAGGAAACCTATAATAATCAAGAAACAAATTTATTCTATTAATTTGAAAAGTTGTTAAACCATTTACTCTTCCACAAGACAATGTAGATTTCAGATTTGAAAATCAGCATGTTCAGCCATACATTTTTATTTGAACAAGTCCAGTTGCTAAGAAATCTACAATGTAGATTCCAAACTTAATTAAATCTTACCTCCACATCCAATGTGCTGTGTTTCAAGCATTTCCAAATTGAAAGTGAGCAAAAAAAAAGTCATTAAAACTAAAATTTAAAAGTTATATTAATCATCCAGTATAAAATTCCAAGTAGGCCCCTTCCTCCTGCACTCCAGTTATACAGGAAGAGCAGAGGAATTTCACCCGTGATTTATTTTATTAAATTTTCTTTAATGTTACATTGACCTTTTTCTTAAAGGAGAGCACAGACTCTGCGGGGTTATTCACCCTCTGGCTTTTGTATATGCAACTTGTCTTATTGAGATAGGCAAATATAGAATCATATTGACGAGGTTGTTGGCTTTCATTATTTCACAAAAACTAGCAAAGTACAACAATCTATCAGAATTAATCAGCTTATTACATCTAAAGCAGCTTGTTACATCTAGCTTGTTACATCAAAACCAGTTCACCCTCATGCCCCACCCCCTACCCCAACCTCAGACTCCAGCTCCACTCTCAGAACCCTCACCGAGATCTAACTGGGAAGGCTGCACTGGTGCCCAAAAGGTCTTTGAGACCCATTTCCTGGGTCTCTGTAGCAGCAGAACTCAGCATGGTATTCTTCCATCAGCCAGCAAGCTGCAGGCTGTGAATCGTTTCAGCCCCTAACTCGACAGCTCTCAAAGCACCTATCTTTCACAGAAAATAACTCACGCAGTGAATTTGGATATTTTTGAAATGTCTATATTTGGTGGGCTTGGAGTAATCACAGATTTACCACCTCAATTCAGTTGCAGGTCTTACTGATACACCAAACATCCTGACTTCTAAATATCTGAAGAGGCATAACAATGGAAACCCAACTAATTCCTTTGTTTGGTCAGTGACAGAGCCTATATACTCATTCTCCTCTTCCACCTGCTTTTGGTTGCTTTTAACAAATTTTTAAAATTTTCCTGGATAATGTAAACTAGAATTCCAACCAAATTAATGCCTAGCACACAGAAAGTACTTAATACATGGATTAAATAGATAAATGAATGAAGGATGACTCCAGTAAAGATATTCAACCCAGCCACTTCAAAGGAGAGATGTGGCCATAACAATAACATGTAGCATATACACGTGACTAGTTACCATTTCACAAAGCTTTTGCCTGCATCAGCTCAAACAGTCTTCACTACAGCTCTGTGGGTGTGAGGGAACAAGCACGTTTCACTGATGGGGATGCTGAGACTCAGAGATTAAATGGTTGGTCAAAGTTTCATAGCCAGTAAATGAATGGGACAGCCATGGTTTGCACTTGAGTCTTTTAACTCCAAATGTCATACCTTTCGCACTGCATGATTTTTCCTCAAGTAAGCCTAGGAGACAGACTTTTGATCCTAGAATTGATGGGACAGATCTGAACTCAGTATTCCACAATTCTGAGTCTTAAGACTTTTTCTTAGCTCAAACATCCCAACTTTAAAACTAGAAAATATAAAATCAAAATCTAATCTAGGGGGACAAAAACTCTCCTACAGTGAGAGTTTTCTGGGGATATCACAATGTATTAGTCCATTTTCATGCTGCTGATAAAGACATACCCAAATTTGGCAATTTACAAAAGAAAGAGGTTATTGGACTTACAGTTCCACGTGGCTGGGAAGGCATCACAATCATGGCAGAAGGTGAAAGGCAAGAAGGAGCAAGTCACATCTTACGTGGATGGCAGCAGGCAAAGAGAGAGCTTGTGCAGGGAAACTCTCATTTTTAAAACCATCAGATCTTGTGAGACTCACTTACTATCATGACAACAGCGCAGGAAAGACCCACCTCCATAATTCAATCACCTCTCACCGAGTTCCTCCTACAATATGTGGGAGTTGTAGGAGTTAAAATTCAAGATGAGATTTTTCAAGATGAGATTTGGGTGGGGACAAGCCAAACCATATCATTCCACCCCTGGTCCCTCCTAAATCTCATGTCCTCACATTTCAAAACTAATCATGCCTTCCCAACAGTCCCCCAAAGTCTTATTTCAGAATTAACTCGAAAGTCCATATTCCAACATCTCATCTGAGACAATACAAGTCCCTTCCACCTATGAGTCTTTAAAATCAAAAGCAAGTTAGTTACTTCCTAGATACAATAGAGGTAGAGGTATTGGGTAAATATAGCCATTCCAAATGGAAGAAATTAGCCAAAACAAAAGGGCAATAGGCCCCATACAAGTCTGAAATCCAGCAGGGCAGTCAAATCTTAAAGCTCTAAAATGATCTCATTTGACTCCATGTCTCACATCCAGGTCATGCTAATGCAAAAGCTGGATTCCCATGCTGTTGGGCAGCTCTGCCCCTGTGGCTTTGCAGAGTACAGCCTCCCTCCTGAATGCTGTCATGGGCTGCTGTTGAGTGTCTGAGGCTTTTCCAGGTACACAGTGGAAGCTGTCAGTGGATCTCCCATTCTGGGGCCTGGAAGATAGTGGCTCTTTTCTCACAGCTGCACTAGGCAGTGCTCCAGTAGGGACTCTGTGTGGGGGCTCCTGCCCCACATTTCCCTTCTACACTGCCCTAGCAGAGGTTCTCTATGAGAGCCCTGCCCCTGCAGCCAACTTCTGCCAGGACATCCAGGTGTTTTCATACATCCTTTGAAATCTAGGCGGAGGTTCCCAAACCTCAGATTTTTATTTCTGTGCACCTGCAGGCTCAACACCACATGGAATATGCCAAGATTTGGGGCTTGCAACCTCTGAAACCATGGCCTGAGCTGTACCTTGGCCCCATTTAATCATGGCTGGAATAGCTAGGACACAGGGCACCAAGTATGGGGACCACAAGCATGGAGACCCTGGGCCTGATCCATGAAACCATTTTTTTCTCCTATGCTTCTGGGCCTGTGATGGGAGGGGCTGCCTTGAAGACCTCTGACATGCCCTGGAGACATTTTCCCCATTGTCTTGCACATTAACATTCAGCTCCTCATTACTTATGCAAATTTTTGCAGCCAGCTTGAATTTCTCCTCAGAAAATTGGATTTTCTTTTCTATCACATTGCCAGGCTGCAAATTTTCCAAATGTTTATGCTCTGCTTCCCTTATAAAACTGAATGCCTTTAACAGCACCCAAGTCACCACTTGAATGCTTTCTTGCTGAGAAATTTCTTCCACCAGATACCCTAAAGTTCTCTCTCAAGTTCAAATTTCCACAAATCTCTAGGGCACAGGGGCAAAATGCCATCAGTCTCTTTGTGAAAACATAACAAGAGTCACCTTTGCTCCAGTTCCCAACAAGTTCCTCATCTCCATCTGAGACCACTTCAGCCTGCACCTTATTGTTCATATCACTATCAGCATGTTTGTCAAAGCCATTCAACAAGTCTCTAGGAAGTTCCAAACTTTCCCACATTTTCCTCTCTTCTTCTAAGCCCTTCAAACTGTTCCAACCTCTGCCTGTTACCCAGTTCCAAAGTTGCTTTCACATTTCCGGATACGTTTTCAGCAATGGCCCATTCTACTGGTACCAATTTTTACTGAATTAGTCTATTTTCATGTTACTGATAAAGGCATACCCAAGACTGGGCAATTTACAAAAGAAAAAAGTTTACTGGACTTATGGTTCCACGTGGTTAGGGAGGTCTCATAATCATGGCAGAAAGTGAAAGGCAAGGAGGTACAAGTCACATCTTACATGGATGGTGGCAGGCAAAGAGAGAGCTTATGCAGGGAAACTCCCGTTTTGAAAACCATCAGATCTTATGAGATTCATTCACTATCACATCAGCAATGCAGGGAAGACCCACCCCCATAATTCAATCACCTCCCACGAGCTTCCTCCCATAACATATGGGAATTGTGGGAGTTACAATTCAAGATGAGATTTGGGTGGGGACACAGCCAAACCATATCACACAGGAAGTAGAGGGGAAGCTGAATAGGAGAATCTCTCAGTTCCCATGCTTTCCAAGTCACCTCTACTTGGGAAAATAAACCACCAGAGCATAGTGAGGAGTAAATGAAGTAATACAGTCATGCTTTGGGGACAGACTCACTCTCCACAACTGCAAGGCATTCTCACATGCATGACCTTGCTGGGGTAGAGTCAGGGAGTGGTTGCTGGGTGATTGTTAAGATGAGTAAGACCAAGGAAAGAAAAGTAAAAAACTCCCTATATCCTAGAACATGGTGGAACCTGAAGGAAAATTCTCATGACTTTCCCAAGGATCACCCTGTCCTGGGAAAGGACTTGAATGGTCCCACAGAGAAATTAGACCCTTTTCCTGTTCCCCATTAAGAAAGCTGATGTCACGCAAAAAAGTGAACTCTTTGGGAAAAGAAAGTGTATTTGCTATATTAATCTTCAGTTCTATCCCAGCAGGAGGGATGAGAGGACACTCTTAGATCTTAGAATCCACCTCGTGGGAATAGAACAGAGAGTGTTTCCTGTAAGGATAGCCTGGGAACAAGCAGGACATCAGAGTGGCTTAAGTGAATCCATACCCCATTATAACTGGAATCACACACTTGGACTATGTGAATTTACTTTTTTTTTTTTTTTGGTCAGTATAATTTCAGCCTGAAGAGGCAGCATGGTGTAGTAAAAAGAGGACAAGGAGTCTGGATTTGGTCTTTGGGTTTGCATTCTGACTTAATCCCTGCTCTGTCATTTACGAATGGAGTTCACAGATGTCTTTACACATAAAATGGGCATATGTTGGGATTTGAACACAGCAATACATCATGCTTTTCTCCCCCTCCCAACAAATATTTGAATCAAATGAGAAATAGACATGAGTCAAATTGAGGGAGGGTATTGTCAACATTAGTTTAATTCCCATCTGGATATGGGAATGCAGCCTGGACCTACAGCCAAATGTAATCCCTAATATATTATTTTTCCAATGACTACATCAAATTCAGGCAAAATAGCCAGTCAATTGTAGCCACCTACCTTCCTCTAAAGGTCACTCTTGGCAACAAAGAAGAGGACAATGTGGATCAGACCACTTCCAAAATCGGAAGAGGTAAGCAAAAGGAAACAGGAGCTCTCTTGCCTTAAACTACCTGGGAAAAGAACAGTGAGCCGACAGATATGCAGACCGTTCACACCCCACCAATTGGAAAAACTGTTCATCTTCAGCATCTCCTCCTGTGGGAAGAGGGGCTGCAAGGGTCCATAACAGAAGCCCCTTCCGGAAACAAGAGAACAAAGGAAATTGTTCCCCAGATACCACCCCTTTGTAGAGTTGGTGAAAAAATAAAATTATTTCAAGAAAATGGAGCTCCAAGCCAGTGAACATTTGCACTGATTTTCTTTCTTTCTTTCTTTCTTTCTTCTCTCTTAACTTGCTTCAGAAAATGAAGAAGGCCACATCCCCTGGCAGCCCTCCTGAGCCGCCTGTCCCAGGACAACACTGTCTACCTCACTCTGATGTTATGGCAAGTAGATGGCCACATATCCTTGTTTGTTGGTGACAGACTGAGGTTACTGCCACAGTCCCTGTGTTCTGTCCAGAGCGGCATTTGCCTGGACAAAAGAGTCCCACTTGAGTGATAACTTATCCAGCCACACTCTCCTTAGCGAAAATCTTTAACCAAACAACAAATTCTCCTCCTTTTCTTTCCAAATCACTGCCATTTCTTGCCCCTTCTCCCATCCCTTCTCAGCCTCCTTTGCTAGATCCTTTTTAATAAAGGTCAGCATTTCCCAGGTGGAACTTCTTTCTCTTATTTCCTTCTGTCTGTTCTCTCTGGAGGACCCCGCCCACTCCACATTGTCAACTACGTAAGCTACGTTTGAGACAACTGCCAAACACCCCTCTCCTTCCCTGATATCTCAGCTCACATCTCCAGCTGCCACACCTCTGTCTGGGTTCCCTACAAACACTGCAAACATAATGTGTCCTAGACAGAACTCATTTTATTATCCTTCTTCTCTACAACTGCTTCTGTTTCCTGTCTTTTCCAGATTTTGTTCACTCTCTTTCCCCAACTAAAAATCTTGAAGTTATCCTTAGTTGTGGCATCTTTCTTACTCCCTGCATTTAATAGATGCTCAATTCTATCATGTGTCTCTTACACTGGACTTTTTCTCTCTATCCCAGCTTTCCCTACCTTACACTAAATCCCTAGCTTCCACCTCACTCCTTGCAATGGCCTCACGAGTAATTTCCCAGCTACAAAGATCAACCTTCTCCAGGACATTGTTCACACTAATCCACAGTGAAGGTTGTTTGCCAAAACCTATTCCCCTCCCTCTGTGTATCTCTGTTTCTGTCTGTTTTAGTCCAACTGGGTGTCTATAACAGAATATCACAGATTGGCTTATAAACGACAGCAGGTTATTCCTCACAGTTCTGAAGCCTGGCAAGTCTGAGAATAAGGAGCTGGCAGATTTGGTGTCTGCTAAGAACCTGCTTCCTGGTTCATTTTTTCTGTATCTTCACATGATGGGAAAAAGACAAGGCATCTCTATGGGGTCTCTTCTATAGGGACACTAAACCCATTGAGGAAGACTCCACCTTTAAGACCTATTCACTTCCCATACCCCCACCTCCAAATACCATTACACTGGAGATTAGGATTTCAACATACGAATTTTAGGGTGATGCAGATGTTCAATCTGTAGCTCTCCTTTTCTGTCTCCAATTCTCTCTCTCCCTCTCTCTCATACACACACACACACATACACACACACTCCATGTAACTTGCAAACTTGTCTTGACTCTCTTCACCAGCCACTTGGAGTCCAAACTTCTTACAATTTCCCACAAGCCCTCGAGTGTCCCACCTTTATTTGCCTTGTCTTCCAATGACCCACCCTCCAAGCCTTAGGACCCAGTGGCACTGAATTTACATCACCATCCTAGAGAAGCCCATGCCCTCTTATGTTTCTCAGTTTGTGCCCCGGGCCCTCCACGTTGAAGGTCTTTCCCCAGAACACACCCTATTTCCTGGCTTATAAACCTGTATTTTTCCTTCAAGGATAACTCAAATTTCTCTGCCTTGGTGAAGCCTTCCCTTGGCATCCCCCCGGTGCCTTCAATATTAACTGCTATAATAGAGTTATGAATAATTGGATTGAAGGTAATCCATTTGCACTTATATTTCTCCCATTACAATGGCAGCTTCTTGAGAACAGAGAAATCTGTTTTCAAGATTTCTTTACTTTCATCTCTTTACCTTCAGCAGGTAGATATTGACCTTCTCCTAGGTACTATCACTGTGTTGTTTATTCCACACAGAGATAAACTAAAGAATAAAGACTAGTTTACTTTGTTGTGGTAAAATATTCCCATTCACCACAGGTCTGCATATCAGGAAAACATGGCCCCAGGTATCAGTGCTGCCTCTACTTAGCCCTGTGTAGTCCCTCTACCAGAAAAGAACTACCAGATTGGTTCTTTTGCCTGAACAATGATCAGAATAACTAAATACTCTCCTAATGGATAGTAATGAAAACATAGAAAATTACTTGTTTCAAAGTACTTTCAAATCTAATGTATAAATTGACTATAATGAAACATATCATTGTTATCACCATGAATTAGATTTTCTAGCAAACATTTAGGTAACTCTTTCATCTAACATACTTTGTAATAAATGAATGGAAAGATAATGCACAGAAGACTTAAAGAATTAAGAATATAGAACACAATTTATAGTTTTATTATTAAACCACACATATTATCAATTTAATATTTGATAATATTTATATTATCAAAATAGCATAATGATATTGTCTTGACTTGCTTAGAATGTTTTCCTTTTCATAGATCTTTACTTTGAAGTCAGACCCCTCCCAGGATGTGACTTCAGACTAGCTTGGCTTCAAAATCTGTTCCTCACATTTTGAGAAAGTGAAGAAAAATTGAGGGCAATTTACACAGTTAAGGTGCCAGAAGTCAACCTACATTAGAATTCTCCAAGGATTCTAAATACAGAAAAATCTTCATGCACTGAGAATTCATCACAATATGTTTTTTTCATAAAGGAAAAAAATAATTGAAAACAATCAAAATGTACAACAGTGGTTAAAGAACATTTTGTATTTGTGTGATGGGAAACAATGAAGGGCTTATATATTTGTTCTGTTACAAGGACCTGTAGCACTTGGCTAAGCACTTGTGTAATAATGTTAAATGAAAGAAAAGGTAAAAAATATAGGCACAACAGGAGCACAAGTATCTAGAAAATAAGCACAAGACACTAAGAAGCATAGAACTGTCCACCATTTGTTTGTTTGTATTGCTTCTCCCTCTGGAAGCTGTGAAAACTGGCTTAGGAGAACCATCTTGGTGTCAGGAGTGGGAACCTCCACCAAGAGCTTTTCATAGTCAAAGCTTCCTTTGCCAGTTTGCCCTGTGGGAAAAGGATTTCATTCTCATATTCTCAGTCCTACCCCATCTCCCTAAACTTTAAAGCAAAACAAAACAAAACTTATGTTTGATTACCAAAGTAATTTATGTTCACTTAAATATCTTCCTTAACTTTTAAGTTCCTTAGCCATCTCTGGTTTGAAGTGAAACTGGAAAACAATTGTTCTTTCAGCCACCAAAACTTTTGGCAGCTTGCTTCCAAACAGAGCTTAGAATTATGTAACTCAGTTTAGCAAAAAGTTTTCTAAAAAGGCCAACTTCTTTTCTAAAACCCAACATTCCAAAACAGCATGTAAACAGATTGTAAATGGATTTCACTGCTGTGGTGGTATTTCCAGAGTCCACACTTGAATGTGTGATACAGTCTATGGGGTTTTCTTAATGCCTTGTAATAAGTGATGGATTGTTAAATAAACAAAGCAATTCTTCCCCTAACCCTCAACAGGGCTGTTAGTGAATAATTAACAACTACAGGTGAATCAAAAGAGAACAAAGCCCACTTAAGAGGCAGCTTTGGGTTAGAGAATGGCCATCTTCCCAAGGAGGCAGACCACAGGCTGGATGGGTACACCTTCAATCAGCTGGTGTGTAAGGCTGACTGCCCCAGTCTGTCATATGTCCAGGGGGCTCCCTGTAGTCCTCACTGTGTCTCAATAAATCTGTCCAGGTATTGGTGTAAACAGACTTTCTCAACAAAAGCTCCCGGCCTGATGGTTACAAATACAGATCCCCAGGCCTCACTCCAAATCTAAATTGTAATCTCTGTGGATAGGACACAGTCCTATGCATCTTAACAAGGTGCCTGGTAGATTTTATGCATCTGTGTGAGAACTACTGATGTGAGGACCAACTGACCTAGAAACTGGAATTGTATGTTATGGGACTGTTAATAGAATGGGTCTTGGGAATTATTCTTATCCAAATCCTTCTCTTTACAGGAGAGGAACCTGAGCCCCAGAAAGGAACGTGACTTGCCTAAGATCACATTGATGAGTGGTGGCAGAACCTCCTTATCTGCAGGTCATTCCCTCTCTACTAGGATGTTAGGCCTTAGATGGACAGACCTGTGCAAGAACTAAGAGCTGGGTGTGACCGTGGCTCTGGCTGAAAACAAACTTGCTGCCAATCACTGGGTTGCCATCCTCCCTAAGTCTTTGGATCAGAGAAGCATCTTCCTGAGGTTATTAGAGGGAACTAAAAAAGAAAACTAGAGATTAAAGCAAGGTTTCCCAAAGCGTATTTCCAAGAAAGCAAGTTCTTACAAGGTAGTCCATATTAGTCCATTCTCATGCTGCTAATAAAGACATACCTGAGATTGGGTAATTTATAAAGGAAAGAAGGTTAATGGACTCACAGTTCCATGTGGCTGGAGAGGCCTCACAATTGTGGTGGAAGGTGGAGGAAGAGCAAAGTCATGTCTTACATGGCAGCAGGCAAGAAGGCATGTGCAGGGGAACTCCCCTTTATAAAACTGTCAGATTTCTTAAGACTTATTCACTATCATGAGAACACCCACATGTTTTCACAGGAAAAACAGACCTCCATGATTCAGTTACCTCTCACTGGGGTCCTCCCATGACACATGGGGTTTATTACAATTTAAGGTAAGATTTGGGTGGGGACACAGAGCCAAACTATATCAGTGATCCATGCAAAAAAAGAATGCCTGCATTCTCAAGAAGTCATTGTATCCTCTCTCCCTGTCTTGAACAGTCACAAAGAGTGACTTAGGTGAGCCTGTGAAAGGCACGGAGAAGTCTTGCAGTAGGGAAGTCTTTTAACTTCCTCATTCCAGTGGTGCCCTGATTCATTTGACAGAAACAACTTTGTATGTGTTTGTAATACCTTTGACATTCTGAGAAACTAGTGTTCTAGAGAAATCATCTACTCATCCAGAAGTTTCTCAACTCAAGTCTATGTCATAATCAGTAACCTGGCTGGCATTGTGGAAGACACACAAAACTTGGGTTTTTGGCTCCTCTCTGACACTTGCCAGTTTTGAGACCTTGGGCAAGTCTCTTGCCTCATTTTCACAGATGAGAAAATTGAAGTGACTGCTACATTACTGGGTTGTTTGTGGAACCACAAATAAAAACTGTTTACAGAATAGACAGCACTATAAAAGTCACAGTGTCACCCTCCTCCTCCTTTTCGCCACATACTCATCACTCCTGAGGTCATCCCCATCCCAGAGACCTCATGCTACCTTTAACAGCAAGACTCTGACAAGATGACACCAGAAGTTGGTGGTGATACAAATACAGCATCCAAGGGTGGACCAGGTAGTCCGTGAATCACTGCAACCTCAACACTCATTTGTCATTCATAACAAATTCTCAAAGCAGCTACTGGAGAAGATATTGATGCAGGGATGGAACATTTCTCACTGAATTATAGGTCAGTTGTTCATGTAATTGAGTTTCAGCTCTAGAAATATTGATGCTGCTAATACTGTCATTATCAGTATTCTCAGTCAGATGGAGGAGGACAGAACAGTTTCCCTCAGTTTTCCTGTATCTGTGTTCCAGCAGGTGGTTCTCTGTCAAAACACACTTCTCTCAGTAGCAGCTCCTCCCTCTCTCCCTAAGGGAGCGTATCCATTGCAGTAAAAGGGGATGAAAACTGGAAATGGAGGCATGGGTGCTGCATAATAACCTTAGGGAAATAGCCACTGATGTGTTTCCCTGGCTCTGCTAAAGTGTGACCAGGAGAACCACATGGATATCAGTGTTCCTCACAGTGCTTTACACAGTTCCTGCCCCCTCCTGGGTGCTCAAGAAATATGTCTGAATGAGTGGATGAATAAATAAATGAATGAGGTCTGCCTTACCCTACCCCTAGCATATTTTCTCTAGTTTAATGGGGCCTTCATGAGCCATCTTCCTCACCCATGATAGACAGTACCCTATCATAAGGTTGAAAAGTCCCAATAAAACACCCATTTATACACCTCAAAAACCAGGCAGTAGAGACTCAGAGATGAACAGAGCATTCTTTATACTTTCCAGGATCTCACAGTACAGTAGAAGTTTACTGGACCACAACCATCACAAGGTAAGACCATGGCAGCATGAGGAATTGCCTCATCTCCCCTGACAGACATTAAATTCCCAGGTGGCAGAGACCATCTTCAATGTCATCATCATCATCATCATCCTCACCCTCATTGTGTATGCTCCGTGAGAACAGTAATTTTTGTTTTGTTCCCTGATGCATTTCAAGCCTTCAAAAACAGTTCCTGGCACACAGTATGTGCTTTATAATCTTCAGTGAACCTTGAATAATCATTATCAATGCTATGCTAAAACTGCATGCTTACTTCTTTGCAAGCACTATGCCTCAGATTATTTCAACAATCTGAGGAAACTGGGAAACTGCAGCATCAATAGGTACAGAATGCCATAAGTTGACATAGTCAGGTGTCGCATCTGGGCAATCTGACTCCAGAGAACACACTCTTGCCCACACCCCTCCCATTTCATCATGTACAGCCACCTCCAGTGCTTCTCTATGTTCTGCAGAGTTCCTTGTAAGACAAGTGGCGAATGCTTGTCCAATGAGTTAAAGGACATAATTCCAAGCTCAATTACTGGCCCTAGATTGTTCACTGCATCCAAGAACTCTAATCTTGAAGGATTCAGCACTTCAAGTCTTCACACCCAACCAGGGTTAATAAAGGAAGAGAGACAGGATTGGCCAGATGAGCAAGCCAGTGTTAAACCCTGCTTGGCCAGGTGGCTAACAAGATTCTTATTGACAGGAAAATAAAGACATCAAAGAGCAATGTGCTTCACTCTGCCCTGTGTTCAAGTGAAAAATGAGTTGGACCAGAGCAATAACAGATCATTTCCCCTTTCACAGTTTGTCTCTAGTGATACTAATGCAACCAAGCTAACAGCGGGGCTACTGGTTCAACTACCACCTGGACAGGGAGGCAAGAAGAGATGAATGGGGACAAGAGAGAGGGAGCTTCATAGCTTCCCAGGCCATGGAGAGAACTCCATCCCACTAGGAGAGACATCCCTGGGTGGGCCGGGAAGTGTGTGGAGCACTTGCCATGTGAAATGCAAATGAGAACATTCATAGGGGTCAGGGTGGGGACATATATCTTGTGCCAAGTACTTAGAAAAGCCTCTTGTTTTAACAATTATATTTAACTCTTCAACACATATCCACTAACCATCTAATCAGTGCCTAAGCTTGCATTAGATGTTTGCTCCTTTTGTATTTGTATTGTCTAATAATAATAAAAACACCTAATATTGTGTGGCATTTTATAGTTTACCATGTGCTTTTACCTTCTGCTTGTTTTGATTTAGTCTCAGATGACACCAAGGGATAGGTGTGGCAGGATTTATCATTTATTATGCCTTTTTCCCACTTGAGGAAATCAGGGTTCAAAGAACAACCACCAGCAGCTAAGAAACATGTATTGAGTGTTCAACCTGTGCAAAGCACTGTGCAAAGAAGTTTGCACACGTTATTTACTTTCACAACAGCCATTCCAAGTAGAGACGGTATTACCTTGTGTAGACAGTATCACCTTCATTGTGCAGATGTCTCACTGAGACAAGAGATAATGTTTAGTTTCCCAAAGTTGC
Source organism: Colobus angolensis palliatus (assembly GCF_000951035.1). Lineage (NCBI taxonomy): Eukaryota > Metazoa > Chordata > Mammalia > Primates > Cercopithecidae > Colobus > Colobus angolensis. The sequence goes on from NW_012121265.1 coordinate 7,753,395, forward strand.
ACATACAGTAGGTAACTAGGCTGGTATTTAAAGAAGTCTGGTGCCCTTGTTCAGAAGTTCAAGTTTATCCTATCACCAGAGGTTAAAAAATTTGCCTAAAAGCACGTGACTTTCCAGAGACAAAGATCCACCAATATCCAGAGGTTTTTCCTCTATCTTTGCTGCTTGGGGAAGTTATCTATTAATATTGGAAAGGCCCCTGTTTTAAGGGCAGTTATATCTGCTAAAGGAAACAAGACAAACATAATAGTCTATAAGAGAAGGACATGATCTAGTTTGTAGGATAAAGGAAGACTTCTCTAAAAAAGTGACAATTAAGCTGAAAACTAAAAGATGACTTAGTAGGTGAAGAAAGGAGGATGCACTTTCTAGGAAGAGGGAAAGGCAATCTGTACAATCTGTAAATGTCCAGAGGAAAGACCATGCCATGTTGAAACCCTGGACCAAAAATGCCATAACACTTGGAGTTCAGAGAGATGAGAGAGTCAAGAAAGATGAAGCTGAAGAAGTCAAATAGTTTCCAGTTCCTTGCCATGACCTACCATGCCTGTGTGATTGGACCCTGGCTGAGTACAGCAGGAAGTCCCGGATGGCTTTAGGCAGTGACTTAAAGACTGAGTTGTAGATCTAATATCAATCTAACTGAAATGGAAGGAGCAGACATGAGGAAGGCAAGACAGTATAGGGGATAAACCGTTAGGAGGCTGCTGCAATTATCCAGGTAGTAGACGGTAATTGCTTGGTTAGGGTTGTGGAGGAAAAGGTGGAAAGGAGGGGATGGATTTGAATGATGTGCATAAAATCACAAGAGTTGATAATAGATTAGACATAGCGAGACAGAGAAGAAGCCAAAGATGCTGTCTAGATTTTTTGAGTTGCACAACTCTCTAGTAGAGTAAATGTTGACTGAAATGGCTGACACAAGAGAAGCATCCTGGTTTGGGGAAAAGGAAGGCAGCCAGTTTGCTTTGAACAAGTTGAAAGAGCCCAGATTGGGCTCTTGATTCTCTGCTTTCTGCTCCATTCATAAGGGGACTTGAGGACTTCCTGTCTTCCAGGTAGTGTGTCCTGTTCTCAAAGCCTCCCTAAAGGACTCAGAGTTTTAGGAACAACGGATTCCTTCCCAAATCCCTAATTAGAGGAGCTGGAATAACACAGTCACGCTCTCGCCCTGTTGGCCACATTTGCAACAGAGCGGATTCACGGTTCAGAGCTACAGTGTTTGACCCTGTAATCTTCTCTTTGAAAATACATTTTATGCTTATTAAGCCCAAGTTTGGCAGTTGACTTAAGAGCCATAGTAAGAGCTTTTTACAGGAATAGACACACAGAGACCAAACGGAATTGGGAGCCGGGGCACAGCTAATCATTTGGGGTTTTCCACTGTTTATAGGAGAATCCCATCAACGTCCCACAGGAACATAAGATTTCGAGTTTCCAGAAAAAGGAGTGGTTGTTTCTGGCTGAGGACAGTAAGCAAAAACTTCCTGTAAAACTTGCATTTAAGTTGTCTCTTAGCGTATGAGTATGGTTCAGACAATTGTGATGGTAAAAAGAAAAAGACAAAGAATTCAGGCTGAGGAAAAGGCAAGGACCAAGGCAGTAAGCAGGAAGATAGATGACATATCTCCTCCCCAGGCACCTTCCAGAAGCCTCTACTTATTACCTGGTCCTGAGTACAGAGCCCTTATCTATCCTTACTTAGTGAGAGTGATTGCCACCTGCAAAAAGTTTCAGCTCAACAGCTGAAGCATGACCACACTGGACTAACATGCAAAGGGTTGAAGACCAGGAGAAAACAGAACTTGGAAAATACGATTTAACAATTATTATAGGAAACAGTATGGAGATTATTTAAATAACTCAAAGTAGAGCACTTTATCCAGCAATCCCTCTAATGGGTATTTATCCAAAGGAAAAGAAGTCATTGTGTAAAAAAGACACATGCACACACGTTTACAGCAGCACAATTCACAATTACAAAGACATGGAACCAACCTAAGTGCCCATCAACCAACAAGCAGACAAAGAAAATGTGGTATATAGTAACAAACCTGCACATTGTGCACATGTACCCTAGAACTTAAAGTATAATAATAATAATAATAATAATAATAATAAATCTAGTCAAGAGGAAGAGAGAATTTGTTTCACCAGATGTTAAAACAAGCATCATGAGATGGAATATTTTTGTTCCTGATTGTCCAGAGTTGGAGCATATGCCCATCCTGAACCTGATATTTTAGCAGAGAAACTCCAATGTCCTGACCACCTGAGTTAGTGCATGGCACCTATTGCTCTCTGAAACTTTAGGATGAAGCAATTAGATGAGACTGGGAACAAAACAAACTAAAATAAAGTTGGGCCACTATTACGATAAGTAGTGGGAGTATACCTTGAGAATAAATAACAAAAACCAAATGTCCAGCATTTTGGTATATTAAATGCCACTCTTCTTGCTTCTTCTATGGGCATCATTTCTTGCTCTCAGTAACCTTTTTGTTTTTGGTATCATTATTGGTGAGCTCTCACTATGCACCGAAGTATTGTTAGAGGTCCTCAACACCCACTGACATGGGGATGGAAAGTGATGTTGAAATTATATTAATTAGGTGGCTGGCAAGATGGCTGAATAGGAACAACTCCAGTCTACAGCTCCAGTGAAATCAGCACAGAAGGTGGGTGATTTCTGCATTTCCAAGTGAGGTACCTGGCTCATCTCATTGGGACTGGTTAGATAGTGGGTACAGCCCACAGAGGGTGAGCTGAAGCAGGGTGGGGCATAGCTTCACCTGGGAAGGGCAGGGGTTTGGGGAGCTCCCTCCCCTAGGCAAGGGAAGCCCTGAGGGACCATGCCATGAGGGATGGTGCATTCCCACCCAGATACTATGCTTTTCCCACAGTCTTCGCAACCCACAGACCAGGAGATTCCCTCAGGTGTCTATACCATCAGGGCCCTAGGTTTCAAGCACAAAACTGGGTGGCCATTTGGGCAGACACCAAACTAGCTGCAGGAGTTTTTTGTTTTTTGTTTTCTTTTTCATACCCCAGTGGGGCTGGGAACACCAGTGAGACAGAACTGTTCACTCCCATGGAAAGAGAGCTGAAGCCAGTGAGCCAAGTGGTCTAGCTCAAGGGATCCTACCGCCATGGAGTCCAGCAAGCTAAGATCCACTGGCTTGAAATTCTCACTGCCAGCCAGCAGTCTGAAGTAGACCTGGGACACTCGAGCTTGGTGCAGGGAGGGGTGTCCACCATTACTGAGGTTTGAGTAGGTGATTTTCCCCTCACAGTGTAAACAAAGTCACTGGGAAGTTCGAACTAGGTGGAACTCACCACAGCTCGGCAAAGTCACTGTAGCCAGACTGCCTCTCTAGATTCCTCCTCTCTGGGCACGACATCTCTGAAAGAAAGTCAGCAGCCCTGGTCAAGGGTTATAGATAAAACTCCCATCTCTCTGGGACAGAGCACCTGGGGGAAGGGGCAGCTGTGGGTAAGCATCAGCAGACTTAAACCTTCCTACCTGCCAGTTCTGAAGAGAGCAGATCTCCCAGCGGAGCTCTTGAGCTCTGCTAAGGGACAGACTGCCTCCTCAAGTGGGTCCCTGACCTCTGTAGCTTCTGACAAGGAGACACTTCACAGCAGGGGTCAACAGATACCTCATACAGGACAGCTCTGCCTGGTATCTGGTGCCACTTTGGGTTGAAGCTTCCAGAGGAAGGAACAGGCAGCAATCTTGGCTGTTCTGCAGACTCCGCTTGTAATATCCAGGCAAACAGGGTCTGGAGTGAACCTCCAGCAAACTCCAGCAGACCTGCAACAGAGGGGCTTGACTGTTAGAAGGAAAACTAACAAACAGAAAGGAATAGCATCAACATCAACAGAAAGGACATCCACACAGAAACCCCATCCAAAGGATACCAACATCAAAGACCAAAGGTAGATAAACCCACGAAGATGTGGAAAAACCAGTGCAAAAAGGCTGAGAAAAAAAAAAAAAAAGAAAATGTGGTATATATACACCATGGAATACTACTGAGCCATAAAAAGGAACAAAATAAGGTCTTTTGCAGCAACTTGGAGGAGCTAGAGGCCATTATTCTAAGTGAAATAACTCAGGAATGGAAAACCAAATATTGTACATTCTCACTTATAAGTGGGATATAAGCTATGAGGATGCACATGCATGAGAATAAGATAATGGACTTTGGGGACTCGAGGCAGAAGGTTAGGAAGGGGGTAATATGGTTTGGCTTTGTGTCCCCACCCAAATCTCGTCTTGAATTGTAATCCCTACATGCAGAGGGAGGGACCTGGTGGGAGGTGATTGGATCATGGAGGCAATTTCCCCCAGGTTGTTCTTGTGATAGTGCAGGAGTTATCATGAGATCTGATGGATTAAAAGTGGCAGTCTCCCCTGCATTCTTTCTCTTCCTCTCTCTCTCTCTCTCCCCCCCTCTCTCTTTCTCTCCTGCTGCCTTGTGAAGAAGTTGCCTCCTTCCCCTTCACCTTCCGCCATGATTATAAGTATCCTGAGGCCTCCCCAGCCATATAGAACTGAGTCAATTCAACCTCTTTTGTTTATAAATTACCCAGTCTCAGGTAGTATCTTTATAGCAGTATGAAAATGGACTGATACAGGGGGGAGGGAAAAAAAGACAACATATTGGGTACAGTGTACATTGCTTGGTTGACAGGAGCACTAAAATCTCAGAAATCACCATTAAAGAACTGACCCATGTAACCGAAAACCACTTGTACCCCAAAAATGACTGAAACAAAAAAAAATTAAAAAGGAAATATCTTATTTTCTACCTGCCTTCTCTTCTTCTACATCTACACATGTGCTAGAATAGCCTATTCATTATTGCCTAAACATATCCTTTAGTTTTCTCTCCCCCTACCTTTAATTATACTGTTCTCTCTGCCAGAAGTATTCTTCTTCCTCCATCACTTTCTGTTCAAATCTTGTATCTCCTCCATGGTACTAGATCCAACTCAAAGACTACATCCACAGTAGCCATCCTTCATTCCCCAGTCAGAGATGGCACTTCCCTTCCAGCAACTTCCCCATGTGCTTCTCATTTGATGTCTCACTCTCCAAGCTTACGTTTGGTCATGTTGGGGTCATGCTACAAACACTTCTTGTGCCAGAACTATGTCTAATTCCTCTTCAGAGGCCCAGAACAACCTTGCACACAAGTGAGAGCTTCATAAATGTTAAATAAATGAAAGGCCAAGCCTAAATCAAGAACTCCTGGGTCCTGTTTCCAGTTCTAACTCTGAACTACAAAACACAGGAGTAATGTAAAGGCTACAACATCCATCAAATACTTTTCTTCCATAGCCTGAAACCGTGATAGCGAAACTCTGAGCACCTAGGGTGTTTGTAGCCAAATTTACTTTTACCTTTTCTGAGTTTTGCAGCTTTATCTTGTGAGAAAAATTTTTTCCTGACAGTATGTTGGTAGTTCCTCTGGCCTCATGTGCTCTACCTGGTGGTAGAGAAGAGATGACTGTGGCAGGGAATGTCTTGTTCCTCTACCAACCAGGCTGCTCAAGCTGAGGTCCACATGCCACTGTGTACATGTGCCTGTATATGCCCTATGTACACATGTGCAGGAAAGTGCATGTGTGACCATGGACATGTACAAAGACGAAGGTTCAGTCACTGGCAGATGCCATACCCTTACCAAGCCAATCGTCTATTTTGGAATATTTTGGCTTTGGCCAGAGAGAGAGAGAGAGAGAGAGAGAGAGAGAGAGAATCTATTCCCCAGTGATAATCACGTTACTGAAAACCACCAGGAGTCATCATATTTATCTTTCTCATTTATCCAAACCCCAAACAGCCTTCTGCAGCAAATCACATTTCAGCATGGCAGATTATTCCGTCTGTAGCATAAACTTCTCATTGCATCTCTCTCAGGAGAAGCCTCTCTAGGTAAATATAAATCTTACTCTAATAGCAACATTTGGAGAAGTAATGTTATTTGCCCTGATTTAGAGAAAACACAACATAGTCTCTAGCAAAGCTGATCCTTTCGAAATTAATCAAAGGCACATAGAAGCAACACAAATGTTTCTCTGGCAGACTGAAGCCTTGGTGTGTGTGTGTGGCGGGGTGGTTGGGTGGAAGGGAAGGGGTGGCGGGATCTTGATGAATTATTCCAGCCTTATAACCCTCCCTCTGTGGAGGAGGCGGAGGAGTGGGATCCTTCTTTTTTATTCTTGTGATGTGAGTGGTTTCTGCAGACCAGTTCATAAGATTCACATAGAGTTGAGAAAGATCAAATGGCTATTTCTCATTGCACAACTGAGAGTCTGCAAGTTTCACCCCAAGGGAATATGAAAACTCAATCCAGTATTGACCTCAGCATGTGGAGGTAAGCCTTTGAGAGTGCGGTGAAGGAGCAGACAATTACCTCCTGGAGGAGAGATGGGGTTTTAATGACCACAGCTTGATGGGAGGGGAGGGACTCTGTGAGCCTATTTCCTGCCTGGCAGAGTCGCTGCCTTTCTGACCCTTTTCCACCTCTAGCCCCTGGGGAAAGGGAGACAGAGTTTGTAATCAATGACTGATTGATTAAATAAATAAATAACAGTGCTGGCTGTTCTAAAGCACCACTTGCTGCAACCAGCTTGAAAGCCTGGACACTGGAGTCAGACTTGCTAAACCTACATCCCAACACTCCCGCTTACAAGCCAGGTGATCCTGAACTCGTTACTTACCCCCCCATGCCTCAATTTCCTTATTTACAAGCTGAATTGCCAAAACGGTTGTGAGTATTGAATGAGTTAATGTGTGGACCTAGAGCAGCCTGTGATGCACTGGAGAGTGTCAACCATATTATCATTTTTCATAGCACTGATGAAACCCTCCATGTGAACCTCTTTCTGGCCCACATTCTTGTGAAAACCACATCATACAAAAGAGCATTAAATGTGTAGATTAACAAACCTGATGGGTTACAAAAAAGCTGCCAAGGGCTTAGGACAGGAGGACAATAAGAGTTAACCATCTGTTCCTCCATGGTCTAAGATCTTTTAGAATTCAGGCCAAATACATACTAAAATGTTTTATTTTTCTTGGGCTGGTTATATAGAATCCACTTTTGTGATCAGAGACCATTTTCTATCTTCCAGAGTGAAAGTGTGCTTCTAACTACATTTAGGATTGGAAAGAATGTAAGAAGAATCAGGTCTGAATTTCACATCAGTGGGCCATGGGATTTGTACAAGTCCCTTCTCTGCTGTGGGCCTCAGTTTCCCCATCTCTGTAATGAGGAGGGTGTTGTCAACGGCCTTTGAAGAATCACCCAGCTCTGCCAGTCCATCACCACCCGCATGTTCTAGGTAGGCTTTGTGTTGCGACTGAACTTCAGAAGTATACAAGTTGGGGGTCACCCCCAATGCCCCAGGACTCAGGCTGGTGGAGCAAGCAAAGAGTCAATGACTTCTTTGGTTGCTGGCATCTCAGTAGTTTTGTTTATGCTCAGTGATAACAGTGTGATAACAAGCATGGGTCTCCTGCCCCATTCTTCCAGTTGCACTCTCATGGTGAGACAGGATCAATATCAAAGACTGAGTAAAGGAATTGGCTATGGTGTGTCAGTCACTTCCCTCTGGAGGGCTGATGGTTCTCAGGCTTCTTCATTGCATGACCCTCTGTGAGGTCCTTGGGTGCCCAGATTCTAACTCTCTCACCTTCCAGAGGACACTGCTCATGGTACAGGCCTTGCTGTCCCCAACAGCCTCTGACAACTCTGTACTTCATCTCTGTACTTAATTTCCTTCTTGTCCTGGGCCTCCTGTCAAGCCAAGAGCTGGTGACCAGAGAGAGCAGAGGCTGGCCCAGCTTCACTCTGGGTTTCCACCTCCCTAAAACCACTGGTTTCTCCTAACAATTTCAGAGCAGGGTTTTAAAACTCCATGTTTGAAATGCAGTAGAGCACCGCTATCTCGATAAGGCAAGAGAGTTGAGTCTATCTCAGCAATCAGACAATGCATCGTTTGATAAATCCTCAAACAAGAATTAGGCACCTGCTACATGCTAATAACAGCAGAGTAATCTTTGAATGCAAACTGGATATTATAAAAGCCTCTTTACATTTTTATCTCTTTAATATTTACAATAACCTTATACATCTACTAGAACAGTAGATATTTTATAATGACGCTCAGAAAACTCTATGAATATGCTGGAAAGTGACACAACCAGGACTCAACCCAGAGATATTTTAAGTACAATAGGAAATACGAAAAAACAAAGGACCTAGCTCCTGCCTCTAAGAGTGAATATCCTGTTGGGGAAAAAGAATGTGGGCTCCATCTGGCTTCGTCCTATACTACTGTTTGATAGTTTAATGCCCAATGATGGATAACATATTATGCAGATTATGAGATATAAGAGTTAGCTCACTCTGGCCCGGGAAGTGAGGAAAACTTGAAAGGGCTTCCAGCCAGGCTTTGGAAGATAGGAAGGGATCCTGTAAGCAAGGGGAGACCTGATCAGATGAGAAAAATAGCACTATCAAAGGCCACCCAACCACGCCCTTCAAGATCCTATTTCCTTCTAGTTATCCTTGACTAAAGATGCAGGCTTGCATTATGGAAAAGGACATGAGAAGAAATTGCTCAGGTATTTCCTCACATTCAGAGCTGTGGCTGGCCTGGAGATCTGGGGACTATCTGCATAGGAACGTGATCCAGGAAACAGCACTAGAAAATGGTTCTAGCAATATATGGTGAACTATTCCTAAGAGACAGCACCTTAAACATTTTACAAAGTGCTATTTGTGATAGAAAATATAAAGACATATTCTATTTTGCTCACCTGTTTGGATTTTTAAAATTCATGCTCTGCTTATGTAATTCTAGAAGATATTCATGTTTATTTCAATGCACTTATTTATAAATTCTGCAGATATTTGAGCCCCTGCTCTGGGTTAGTTACTGTTCGGGGCACTGAGAAAAAAAGCAGTGAAAATCCATGCAGTCAACTCATGAAGTTGCATTTCTGAGTTTTTTTCCACATTTCAGTAGAAAATGATCTCTTGGAAATGTATGGCATCCATTTGGGGCTTCCCACAGCGCAATGCCTGCCCACATTTGAGGAGTGGAGTCCTCAGAAGACACTCATCCAACCCATGGAAATAAGAAAGACTTTGCTCTTTTAAGGAATTTTCTGTCAAATATGGGTATGATCTTCCAAAGCTGCACATCAGTAAGAGTCTCACTGTCTTCCTCTTCTATTATCAACAACCCTTAGGAAGAACCAAACCCTGGTCCTATGATCTCTCAACGTTCCCAAATTATGCTTCTATTTGTCAGGATTTCTTGGCTGCCAATAACAGAAAATCTAATCCCAATGGCCTCAACAGTAAGTACCGCCATGTTCTGTATCTTATCTGACATGGGATGTATGATGGAGTGTTCCCAAGGGGACTAATTCAGTGTTCAAACGAGCCTCATCAAGTCATATTCTTTCCACCCTTCTTTGCTGTCACATTCAGCATGCTAGCTTGATCTCTAGATTGGCTCTTTCATGGCCCTAAGAAAACTACATACAACATTTTTGACGGTCATATGCAAGTATCAGCTGGAGAGAGAAGAGCCCACTTTCTCTACGTGCCTTTTGGCTGGTTGATTGTTTTTGGAGTGAGAAACTCTTATCCAGAAGTCCCCTCTGTGAAATTCCCCTCACATCTTCTCTGTCAGACCTGAGTCATATGACTTCCCCTAAACCAGTCCCTGGCAAGGCAAATGGGATTACCATGATTAGCTGCCATGTGCTTTGAAAAAAGTGGGGATATTTTCCTATGCTGGAAGATGAATCTTGAGTAAATATTTTTAAGCAAGGAGGAAGGGAGAAAGGAGAAATGCCTTCTTAGTGGATAGTGAAGGGATCTGACACCATGGTTTCCTCTCATATGCTGAATTCCAAGATGGTGCTACTTGGTGTCATGTAAAATGTTTGCATCCTACATGCCAAACATTGTCCTAGACACTGTAAAAGACATTGATTCCAGGTGCCTTCTGAGTTTTTCTTCAAAACTCCTCTCATAATCTGAATTTTTTTCTGCTTATTTGTTAGTTTGCCTCACCAGCTGCAATGCAAACTCTAGGAAGGTAGTGACCATATGACTCTTGTTCATTGTTTCAACATATACGGCAGCACATGGCACACAATTGGCACTCAATGAACATTTTTGAATAAGTAAATAGGTGAATTCCTTGCAAGATGCAATGTTCTCCCTATTCTTCCATAGCCATTCTTCTTATTTTCCTTTTGGGGCAATTGGTCAACAAAGCTTAGGTAACTTGCTCAAGATCACTCAGGGAACATGTGGTAAAGTCAAACTTTAAACCTAGGTCTGTTAGATTCCAAGTCCTTGTTCTGTCCCCAGTGCTATATTCCCTGACCTTGCACGAATACAGCCTTTGATTTAATGAGTCCTCTTCCTTGAACAGCTACAAACCCCTTTGTCTCTACCTGCAGTCATGCTCTCAGTTACCTCTGCTCCTGCTCTTCTCTTGGTCTGGAACCTTTTCTTCCCACCAGTGCAGAGCTTCTCCCCACCCTGTACACATCCATGCCCGAAGTTTAGCCCAGGTCCCTCCCTCTTCCTGACACCATCATCTTGCCTCATTTTTTCATCCTCTACCTCTAGCTCTTCTACCTCCCCAGGGAGAATGCAAATCCTCAACTACCCCATGGCCTTGAGAGAATAATGACTATGATCTCAGGTTCTATGGCCTGACTCACTGTGTGCAAATCCCAGCTCCTGTTGCTGATTTGTGTGATCCTGGGCAAGTTTCTTTGCTTCTTCGGGCTTCTTTGCTGATCTGAAAAATGGGAATAACCATGGAATGCACAGCATAGAGTTGTGAAGACTGAGTCACCACGTACAAAAGCCTTAATGCAAAGCACATGGTGAGAGTCATTTAAATATCGACTATGATTTTTCATTTTTCTTATTTTCTTTCTTAGCAGTGCCAGGCACTTAAAGGATGTTGAAGAAATTCCTGCTAGCACAAATTTGCTAATTCTCTGCCTGCTTCCTCAGTATATGGTATTTCTCCCATACCGCCCTGCAAATTTCAAGGACAGGCATTGTTAGCGTTTTCTCCTTCTTCTGTACCCTTTCAGGGTCTACTGTAGTGATAAAAGCCCGACAGGCACTTAATAAATCCTTATGAAAATGAACAAACCAAAAAACCCCTGGGCTTCAAAGAAAATTCTCATATGAATTTCTTTTCTGCCTTTCCTCTTTCCTTTAATTGTACATCTCTTCTTCCCTTCTGAAAATCAGATTAAGCCCCACTGAGGCTAAACTGATAGCGTTTTGAGTCATTTTGTTAATGGATGTAAATTGACTGTAATCCTTTTGTTTCATGGCTACTGACGGTTGGTCAGGCAGGTAACTGAGATGAAGATTTTAATCACGCCCAAAATGTGATACCGGCTTAGAAAATGCCAGTCCTCCACTACACCACAGAGTCATTTATGATGATGCTGCAGTCAGAAAGAACCCTGAGAAACCTTAATTGGCCTTTGGCCAATTTCAGAAACCAGGCCTTCTTTGTAATTTGCTGCAAAACTGGTACCATTCTCTGAAATAAGATCAGTGAGAATGTTACAGAAAATGGCTCAAGGCCAGATCTGTGCACCACAGATTCATTAAGGATGCCTGAGCTAGATTTAGCTTCCAATGCGCTTGTCTTTGGGAGCACTGGTTTCCTATTAGGACTTGACTTTTAAAGGCCACAGAAAGAGTTGCTCCCAGCAAGGTTTTGCAGCTGCCTCTTTGGTCCACACTTTAGTGACCCCAGAGAGAAACACTGGGGAGAGAGAAAAACAGGATACTTGATTCACTTTGGGCATGAGTCTGTGTCCCCGCAAAGGTGAGTCTGGAATTGAAAGTTAGAAAATGAGAACATATAGAGCATGTCAGCTGAGGCCATTCCAGGGGACACCTGGGCTTACACACATACAGTAAGGCCTCACTAACTTAGAACAGGGATGGCAAATGGGTTTCATTTCATGACGTTTCTGATCGATTCTAGTAGAGAACACTGTGTTCAGAGGGATTCTCCCACTGTATCAACAAGAAAGAATGCTGTGATCATTCAGCAATGTCTGATGTGGCAAAGGCATAGGAAGTGAACCCATATGCCAAGTGTTTGCAGTCTTTGACTGCAATAATGGAGTGGAATAATGGAGACAGAGTGGATTTCTGTCCAAAATGTTGAAAAATCTCTAAAGCTCCGTGGTGTCTTTTCACATACTGTTTTCCATGGTAAACAGTAATATAAATCGTAAATAGGAATGTCCAACGTTAGAGCACTTATTTAAAGGTTTTTATTCAGTGGACTCTCACATTTTGTGTTTTCTATCATTGGAAAACCTCTATCATGAGAGCCTATTGATGGTCTGTCAGTGAGGGAGACCGTCAATACAGAGGAGCTGTTCTATGGTAATGAAGGAGAGAAACCAAATTCCCCATGTCGCTCACAGAAGACTCCTCCCTGAGTACCGTCACCTTGAAACAAACCCTATACACCTACCCCCTACTTCCATGGGTTCAGGCAAGCCTTACAAAAGACAGCTCTTGCTCATTCTCACCATTTGCTGAAGGAAGCAGCAGCTGATGAGTAACTCACCTGTTTCGCTTGCCATCTGCATCACTGGTTCAGACCAGTAGGAGGAAAGTTGCTCCACCAAAGGTAGCTCCAGCTCCACTGCTGGCACTGCCCAGTGTTAGCTCTGACAGCTATTAGGCAAATCCACTCCTTCACTACTGTTCATGATGACAGCTTGAAATGGGGCTGGGGATATTCTCCCTTTCCTGAGTAGAGAGAATGAGGGAAATCAACACAGCAAGAGACATCTTCTCTGCGTATTTTGTGGGTACCTACAGGCTAATGGAAAAGGCACCAATGATTCAGAGTAGGAGGTTTCTGTGCCAGTCTGAGTCTGGAGTGCCAGAGACTGGCAGTAGCCCTGGAATAAAGACAGTGCAAAGACTTCTAAAGACATTTCAATCTTTTCAAAACCTGGGCTTGAATGTTTCAGTGCAAGTCAAGGGAGGGAAGAGGGGATTTTTGGGAAGCAGCTGCCAGAAGTTCCACCTTCCGGCTGATGAGCTTCCCTTTCAGGCTGATGAAAGCAAGACAACTTCTTCAGCTTCACCAAGAAAGATATTTAGTAAAAGTCAACTGAGTCAGGCTGGAGATCAGCTCAGAAAAGCCACTGCCCTCCTCTCTCTCTCCCCACTGTGACATCAATAGCTGCAGAATCATCCCTGGTTTCTAATAAACTTGATGAAAATCTGAATAACAATTTTTTTCTGTTCACCTTCTCATGAAGCGGAAAATTCCTTAAATCAGGGGGAGGTTAGTGAGTGGACCAGTCTAGTTGGAAATTCAGTTAAATTCAATTAATTTACATAAATAAATTGGGTTACTTTGGTATTGTAATTAATTCTTGCTTTGTAAAGTTTGTCCCTGCAGACTGTGTCACAGAGTGTGCCATGAGAAACTGCCCTAATCTTACTGACAGCCTGGCTTCAAAGTCACCAGTAGATGGATTTGAAGCTCTTTGAGGACAGAGTCAAGGCTGATACTGTTCTTTTGGATAATCAGGTATTCACTTGGCAAATATTTATTGAGTGTCTACGCTGGTCGTCCACCAGTATACACATGGTGCTTAAAAGTAGATACGATAGACAGATGTCCCTTCACTGATCTTATGATCTGGCTGAGGAGGGACAAGTTATAAATAAGGAATCCAATCAATAACAAAATCCTTTCAGGTGATGACAAATGCTATCTTATACTATAAAAATTAGAAAATAAAAAGCAGTGAGAAAGGCCCCTTGAGGTTGGTGGCTCAGGGAAGAGGCAGTACCTGGATGATAAAGAGTCAGCCTAACTCCTAGCAGAGGAAATGTCAAGTGCAAGGTGCCACAGGCAGGCAGGCTCAGTGGTACCAGAAACAGAAGGAAGACCAGCATCACCAGAACCTGGTAAGTGAGAGGGAGAAAGACATAAGAGGGGGCAGGAAGGGCAAAGGGGCTTGATCAATAAGAAGCCATTGGAACATTTTAAGGTTTTAATCAGTGATCTGATTAATATTTTAAAAGGCCATTCTAGCTTCTTTTAGAAAATGGATTGTAAAGAGTAACAATAGATGCATCTTACATGTACATTATCATTCTAAATCTGGGAGGGGGCAGGTGAATGAGTGTTGAGCAAAAGTACACAGGCAAGAATTAGCTGACTCTAATTCATGGGTACTGGATAAGCAACTACAACAAAAAGGTCTCACAATACAACAGCTTAAACAATATAGTTTATCTTCCTGTTGATAAGTCCATAGATGAATAGTCCGGGGTTTGCGGGATGGTGCTTCTCTACAAACTCATCAAGGACACAGACCACTGAGTTGACCCAGCCTATGGCTTCCATCTCTGAATCCCAGGCAAATGCTTTAGTTTTGCTATTTCACAGCCATGAAGAGGCAGACAGAGGGAGAACTACAGAAAGTGTCCGGTCAATGTTTAATAGCTGGCTCTCTGAGAGGGAAAAAACAAACCCTGATTTGTAGCATTTGCTGATGTCCACGGTCTAAATGTCCCATGGTCTTCTACCATGACTGATTTCAGACTATCAGCTGGACCTCTCTGAACTCAGAATTGGAAAGAAATGCATACAGTGAGGTCTCACAGGCCAAGTATGAGCAGGCTCAGTATACTACTGACCTCAGAACAGAAAAGAAATCCCTTACAAGTAAAAGCTTTTGCTAATTCTGCTAAAAGAAGTAAAAGCTTCTGCTATAAGCTTGAACTATTCTCATATAGCGTGATAAGGCACACCACACTCAAGAACACTAGACTATAGAGTCTGGGAGAAGCTACATATTAATTAGTGAAAAGAGGTTCAAAACTTTACTGAACTTCCCAGAAGAGAAATATTTTAAACGATGGGGGTAGAACACAGGGAATTTTTAGGCTGGTAAAACTATCATGTGTGGTACAGTAATGGTGGCTACACGTCATTATACATTTGTCAAAAATCTGCAGAATGTATCACACAAAGAGTGAATGTTAATGTAAACTATAGACTTTACTTAATAATAATATATTAATATTGGCTCATCAATTTTAACAAACGCAAGAGGTTAAGAAGAAGGGAAATTGTGGGGGATGAGGGAGAATATTGGAACTCTTTATATTTGCTGCTAAACTTTTCTATAAGTCTAAAACTGCTCAAAAACATTAACTATATTAATTATATCAATTAAAAATATGTGTAGGGGAAAGATCACCACGTATATGTACATAAATGTGAAAGTGTGTGTCTGTGTCTGCATATGTATGCTAGTGAGTATGCCTGTGTTTGTGTTGGTGCATATGTGTGTCGGGTGGGGGTAGGGTGATAGGAGAGACTTCATCGGCCTGGTGACAGGAGAGCTAACTGGCTCACTGTGCTGCCCCACAGACCCAACAGAGTAAGCCCAAAAGCAATCCTTTGGAAGAAATGCCCATTGTGCCTCAGTCAATATGGTGCCTTCCTCCATAAGCACACTAATTAGGGGCTTATTAATGTGGGCCTGCCTGAGACTGCACTTTCATTGACTATAGATATTTCCCATGAGAGTTCTCCTAAATCAGGGGACTCCCAGCCTTTCATCCCTTTATTTGTAATTCCCCTATCTGCAATTGTATTGGACATAACCATCCACGTGTATTCTGATCTTGGAGGGGAAGGAGCACCAAGATGGAGCTTGAGAGGAATCACTGTCCTCTTCTCCCTTTGTCCTTATCCCAAAGACAAATAACCATAAAGGATAATCTATATTGTTATCAAAAATATCCAATTTCCTTGCTATTATACTATGACCTATATGATAGTCCTCCTCCAGAACCTTATATGCTCCTTATATGACAAAAGAGACTTTGCAGATGTAATTAAGGATCTTGAGATGGGAGATTTTCCCATTTTATCTCAAGATGGGATAATCTAGCCAGATGGACACAATATAATCATAAGGGTCCTTATACACAAGTCATTGTGACAAGGGAAGCACAGGGACAAAGAGAGAGAGATTAGAAGACACTGTGCTGCTGGCTTTGCAGTGTTGAGAGTGGACTTGACCCAAGGAATGCAGGCGGCCTCTAGAAGCTAGGAAAGGCAAGGAAGTGATTCTCCCCAAGAACAACTGAAAGACATGTTGTCCTACTCACCCATTTTAGGACTTCTGACCTCCAGAACTGTAAGAGAATAAATCTGTCTTGTTTGGAGTCATTAAGTTTGTGATATTGTGTAACACAATTTGTGATACAAAATGGGAAACTAATATACATCGCTGCAGCCTGAGAATCTGCACTCTCTCCAAGATTCAAGCTCTCCAGGTATCCCTTTGCCTGCTTACTGTTTTTTCTTTTAGCACCTATTTAACCTGTGGCCCCTGCAGTGAACCTTGAACTCTGACAAAACACACATCATCATGTCTCACTGTTGTTAGTGCCAGGCACAACTGCAGGCTGGCATATCAGGGCACTCAATAAACACTTACTGAATGAATGACTGAATGAATTTTTCCAAATTTATTCCATGCTCAAAAGGAAATACTGGGATTTATTGTTTTTGTATTTTGTTTTTGAGTTATCTTCCCTCTATCCCATAAGAAACCACCCACACACATAATTTTGGTGGCCTCCAGCTGTAAGTACACACAGATTCATTTCTTGTTTTGACCTGGCCATGTGATCTAAGCTCTTTATGGGACTCCAGTTCCCAGAACTTCGTGCTGGTAAATGGACATCTCAACTTATTTTTATGTGGGGTGTCAATTTAAACTAAAATCAGATGGGAAGCTCTACAGAGCTGCAAAATATACCACCCTGGGTTGGGGTCAAAAAGAGATGGTGACTGTATCTGGGACAGTTTCCATGTAGAACTAATAAAGAAAACCTTAACTCTGGACTCATAAAGAGAAAAAACTGCTACCAAGTCACAGATTGTACCCCTAACCCAGTCATCCATCTCAAATATGCAATATCCCCAGTCACAAGGAGACTAGACAACAAATTATAAGCAGATGAGATCCTAATATGGAAAAACATATCAAAGGCTGTCTCCTTCTGAGGGTGGGTCATAAAGTCTAAAAGTATCCAAAATATGATTTGCAAAGAAATTTAGAGACCAATAGTTCAACTTACCTTCAGAGTTTGATAAACGACTTCTCCCAGACCTCAGTTTTCTTAAGACAGTAAAATGTCTGTTTCAAGTCTTGGCAGCATATAAGTACAGGAGGGCACTTTTGTTTTTTAAATTAAATGCAGGGAATTAATGAAATGATGACATTCACTTTCTAAAATTTAATATTGACTAATTTCACTCTTTGGTGCTCTACAAAGCAGTTGAACTCTGTCAACCAAGAACACACGCAACACACACAATACACATACAGGCATGCAAGCACAATTGGGAAGGGTACTGATCCACTGAGGGGACGACGGCTATGCAAAAAGCAGCCGTTCCCACCCTCATTTCTCTTTGATTCCTTTCCATGAAGCTGGAAATGCCAAGTGTCAAATATTTCCAGTTACTTAAGCCCCTCAAGATGGATCTTTTATTTCTCAGAGAGAACACTGGGCAGGAGACTTCAGAGAAAGCTCCATTTAAATGTTCCAAGTTGATTTGCTTTTCCATAGGAGCAGAGAAGGAGCAGGAAGATGCCAATTAAACCAAGGCCTCAGGCACAGTCCTCTCATTACAGACATCTGTGGTGCAAGATCTTTGCAGAACCCCTCCACTGTGCTAGATGAGCTCTTGTGATTGCCCACCTCTTAGAATGACCTCCAGGCTGATGACAGAGCGTTCTTTCAGTTGTTCCAAACGAGACCCCATGGCTAGCAGGACATTTGGCATTTCTGTAGGGGTTCATTTAAGCCACGTTTTCTGCAGCCATACATGGGAAAACTTACCTCAGCTTAAATACAAGGAAATGCTCCAAGCTCATGCATCTCTACGGATGACTAATAGAGTCTACTTGATTAGAAGAAAGGCAGGCACCTCGTGGCTTTGAAGTTCTGTTGCCTTATAGACAAACAAGCTGGTACAATGGCATTCTCATGGTGCTCAGCTTCAGTCTTAAAATACAACCCATGAAATGAAGAGATAGTTCACAGAAAAAGAAATATAGTTAGTTAAAAATTAACGCCTGTAATCCTAGCACCGTGGGAGGCCGAGGCGGGTGGATCACGAGGTCAGGAGATTGAGACCATCCTGGCTAACATGGTGAAACCCCGTCTCTACTAAACAAAATACAAAAAAATTAGCTGGGCGTGGTGGCGGGCGCCTGTAGTCCCAGCTACTCGAAGCTGAGGCAGGAGAATGGCGTGAATCCGGGAGGCGGAGCTTGCAGTGAGCCAAAATCAGGCCACTGCACTCTAGCCTGGGCAACACAGCAAGACTCCTTCTCAAAAAAAAAAAAAATTATATGGAAAAAGTTTGACCCCATTTGTAATCAAATATGTTTACATTTATATAACAATGAGAGATGACTCTTGTCTTTAAAGTTTGAAAAGAAATAAATATAATGTGTACATATATGTATGCATGTGAATGGGTATATGTATGTATCTGTATCTCAGATCTGGTGAAACTGGCATGTAATAAACATTCTCATAATATGCTAGTGACTGTATCAACTGATTCAACTATCTTAGAGAGTAAACCAGTCGTTTACGTCAAGAACCTCAAAAAAGAACCTTTTGGACTAGTTATGCCACTTCTGAGGAGGCATTTGAGGGCTATTACCCACATTTAGTCTACACAAAGTCTTCAAAGCAGTAATGTCTACAGTAGCAAAAACAATAAAAAGAAACACTGTAGCTCCTGATTAACGATGGTGTACTCACATTACGGAATATGATGCAGCCCTTAAAAATGGTATATAAACATTGTATTTAAAACATTGTAAAAAGCATATATTGTCATGTTAAATAAAAGGATAAAATTTATATGCTGTATGCAGATAATTTCTGGGGGAAACAGAAGGAATGTAAGCACAGCAAAATGGAATTGGTGGTAAGATTGTGGAGAGGTTGTTCTTATTTTCCATTTTCCAAATTTTACAATGAGTATATACCACTTTTATAATCATAAAAATATAAATAAAAATTGCTATATTTTAAGCCATAAATAAAACTGACAGCACATAGAAAAGGTAGCCCATTTATGCCTCTACATTGGGGAACATAAGCTATAGGAAAACTCATACCATGTTTTAATCCCTATGCAAATAGAACTCTAGTTTTCATATGCAGATATCATGAATATGGAGAATGTGGCAGCTGAAACCAGTACTTTGATAAATGCCAATCCCTGCAGAACTATTAGAGAGAGGATTTGTGATAATCCTATTAACATAACCCAGAAAACTTTACCTATTCCAGACATCAACTTGAACACAAAAATGTCCTAGAAAGACAAACAGCATGGAGTAATTAGGAATTGCAGTAAATGGATTGGGAGATGGGTTTGTTCATCTCTGTTTCCAAAATTTCAATAACAGATTCCTTTGGAGGGTGAAATAGAATGAAGCACTCCAAGCTAATATTTGTGTTGAGAAACACTAGGGTACAGGAAATATCTCCTTTGTCATCTTGAAAAGTTTAGGGCAATAAAACGCTACAATAAAATGCTTTGGAATCCCTCAGAGTTGTATGCATCACTGGACAAATTATGGCCTGGCCTCAGAATGATCCTCTGCATCATTGGTGAGGTAAGACCCCAGGGCACAGGACCTTTGCTTACATGCAACCCTAAACAACTTTGTTCACTGCAAAATCAGGTAAATTCACTTTAAAGGGTATATTTTCAAGGAGGCAGTGTTGACTTCCCTGCAAGGGTACGATCCCACTCAATCTGCTCTGACTCAAGACTTTTAATATGTTTTGCCATAAAATACATAAAGGAATAGAAGATAATATATTTTTAAAAGTTGCTACAAAAATACCTTTTTAAGATGTTATTTTTAAAAAGACCCACTGTATTAGTCAGGGTTCTCTAGAGAGACAGAACTAATAGGAGATATATGTATATATGTATGTGTGTGTACATACATATATATGTGTATGTATGTGTATATATATATATATATATGCGTGTATATATCTATGAATGAAATGGAGTTTATTAAGGAGAATTGACTCACAGGATCACAAAGTGAAGTCCCAGGATAGGCCGTGTGCCAGATGAGGAGTCACCAGTAGTGGCTCAGTCTGAGTCCCAAAATCTTAAAAGTAGGGAAGCCAACATCGTGCAGCCATCAGTCTGTGGTCAAAGGCCCAAGAGCCCCTGTCAAACCACTGGTATAAGTCCAAGAGTCCAAAAGCCTGAAGTCTGATGTTCAAGGGTAGGAGGAAGGGAAAGAAGCATCCAGCATGGGAGAAAGATGAAGGCCAGAAGTCTCAGCAAGTCAGCTCATTCCACCTTCTGCTTGCTTTTTCCAGCAGCGCTGATAGCCTTCCCAGATGAGGGTGGTTCTGCCCCTCGCAGTCCACTGACTCAAATGTTAATCTCATCTAGCAACACCCTCACAGACATACCCAGGCACAATACTTTGCATCCTTCAATCCAGTCAAGTTGACAGTATTAACCATCACACCCACTAATCAAGCAATGTGAATAACACTGGGCTTGAAGCTGTAGAAGTGAGTTTCAGCACAAAATCTGCAACACCTTGAGTTCATGAATTTTCTTCCTTGAGATTCTGTTTCCGTAACTATAAAATGGAGGGAAAGGGGGCAGATGAGCAGGGCAGATGGGACTGGATTTGTATTAGATGAGTTCTGGATCTGATCACAGAGTTAATGTTTGCTAACCCTAAGAGGATGGGAATTCTTGCTTCGTGGGAAGCATCTCACAGAGAAAGAGATTCTGCAAACCACACAACAGACCCTGCCAGCATTGTCTACATGCTGGATTCTTAAGGCTGATGTTGCTGCATATGACTCTCTGGAGACTGTGGTTTAAACCACATCCAAAACTCAATTGCCTAATTTGAAGTCTTTGCCTAGGAAAGCCGAATCAATTACTCTGTCTCCCAGCAAACCTTAAACTGCACCTTATTCAAAGGATCATCTCTGAGCTCAGGGTAGCTGATGATCAGGCTGTCAGCACCAAGTGGGCCCCGTTTCAGATTCAGGCTTGGATGCCCAATCCTGTTGATGGAGAAGCAAACTGCTCACCTGGGCAGATCATGGCCCTGCCTGCCACATCAGCTGCTGCTGTTGTGCTTCGAAATCTGCCCCTTGGAGTTAAGGTCTTGGCTATTTCCCAGGCCTTTTCCTATCTCAGGGAACATGTGCCTTCAAGCAAGGACCCCCAGTGATGGAGATAATCAGTGGATTCATCAGATCTGCTATGTTCCTGAGCTATACTGACTGATCAATATTTTGAATATAATCCCTGGTTATATGTCACTTAAAAAACCAAGTCATTAAAATTGGGAAAAAGCAATGTTTAGTAGCTTGAATTCTAGTCTCAACTCTGTTGGTACCTTGCTAAATAGACTTAAATGAACCACTTATTTTCCTGGTCCTTGGTGTCCTTTTCTAGACAGTACTTGGACCTGTTCAGAAGGGTTTTTACTGTTTTGTTTTGCTTTAACTTGGCTTCAGGGGCTATGTAAACTCCATGAAATTGTGTAAAGAAATGTGGGCATATGTAGCTTTTTCCTCCAGAGGATCCACTGAGTCCCAGAGAGATCCATAATCCAAAAATCGATTAAAAGCCATTGCTTTAAGCAGATTCAGAATTTGCACACCAAAGGGGCTTAGTGGCAGCATACTGATGACAAACAACTGTCTTGAAGCTATGGTTACACAGCAACAACATTCATTTGTTTTACACCATATGATCCAGATCAATATGAATAGCAAAGTTTTCCAAAGATGCTGTCCACCAGACTAAGAAAATGCAATGCATCCACATCATTGATGTTATTTTCTCATCAATAGTATTACTAGTACTGAGGCCCATCTTTGGCTCCAAAGCCTCTAAATGTTTCCTAATTTCCATTTCAGATTATGAGACATAGAGAAGACCCAGAGAATGTACTTCTCCAAGGAAGGCAAGCCCAGGAAACCAGAGGAGCACATGAAGGATAGCAGCATATGCTGCTCTCAAGGCCAAAGAGCCAAGTGGATGGGCCCCTCAACTGAATTGGAATGATTTCATAGCTGTTTACTTGAAAATCTTTCTCACTTCTGTGCCATGTCTCATGTCTCAATTTCCTTTTTTTTTTTTTTTTTGAGACACAGTCTCACTCTATAGCCCAGACAGGAGTGCAATGGAATGATCTCGGCTCACTGCAACCTCTGCCTCCCAAGTTCAAGGGATTCTCCTGCCTCAGTCTCCCAAGTAGCTGGGATTACAGGCGCCTGCCACCATGCCCAGATAATTTTTGTATTTTTCGTAGAGATGGGGATTCATCATGTTGACCAGGCTGGTCTCAAAATGCTGACCTCAAGTGATCTGCCTGCTTCAGTCTCCCAAAGTGCTGAGATTACAGGCATGAGCCACTGCACCTGGCCTCAATTTCATTTCATAATAATACAGCAGTAACTTTACCAGCCTACTCTACTGAGATAGTATAAGAATAAAGCACTGAATGAATTCAAAAGGATGGCAACAAACTTTGCCAGAGAGGAAAGTTTGATTCAATTTACATAATCACAATTTCAGGTTTGGATATTAACTGTCCTGGAGGTGCGAACATCATTATTCCACAAGAACAATCCACAAGAAAACAAACAAAAGAGAATATTATTATTAAACCTCTGTTGGGTGAAGTGGAAAGCAGCAGTACATGAGGATGGCACATCATTAAATAAGAGATCTCATTTCCCCATAGGCCTGGAGAACTGCATTAATTCAGAAAACTTAGTTGGAGAAGGACAATTGATTCCTTGAAAGCGTAAATGTGCTGAAGACTATGTTTGAAATCCTCATGGACTCTTGTTCAGCTATAATGACCTCCCAGGGGAGATCTGCAAGAGCTCATGGGGTGTCACTGGGTGACAAATACATAGAAACTCAGAATGCCACTGGGCAATGACTATTCAAGATGGCCTTAGGTGACTGACATTGAGTAACCTCCCAGTAGCCACTAAGAGAGCAAAACCATCAATGCAGCTACTAGGCACTCAGTGAAACACCACTGTAAGCAATTTAAGTGTCCAATGTAAAAGAAATGATAGCAAATTATGGCATGTCTATAAAGTAATTATGATGCTGTTATTAAAAATTATGCTCACAAAGAATATTTAAGGACATGAGAAGTATATGAAGTATTAAATGAATAAAACAAGTTTCAAAATTGTATACAAATAAACCATGATCCCAAGTATGTTTAAAAACTAAAAGCCTCTCTAACAGAGATAACCACTAGTTACATAATTTGTTTCCTCTAGCCTCTTTCTATATAAGCAGCTTTTATCTTCTTTACAATTCTTTGTTGAAAAAATAAATAATGTAAAAATAAATATTAGTCAATGTTCTCCAGGGAGTCTGAAGGCCTGAGAACCAGGAGAACTGATGATATAACCCCCAACCTAAATCTAAAGACTCACGTAGAGGGGAACAACACACACTGGAGCCTTTTGGAAGGTGGCAGGTGGGAAGAGGGAGAGGATCAGGATAAATCACTAATAGGTACTAGGATTAATACCTGGGTGATGAGATAATCTATATAAACAACCCCCATGACACAAGTTTACCTATGTAAAAAACCTGCACTTTTATCCCGAACCTAAAATAAAACTTGGAAAAAAAAAGAAAAATATATTAGTTAGAAGACTGCCAAGGGTTAAATGGTAATTGGTTAATACTATCAAATCACAGTTAAATTCCTGGTTTCTATAATTAAGCTATGATTACATAAGATTATCATTAGAGGATGCTAGGTGAAAAGGCTGAGGGAATTCTCTGTACCATTTGTGCACATATGTAAGTCTAGACTTACTTCAAAATAAGAACTTAGAAGAAAACAACAACAAAAATAAATAAAGGTCCAAGAACAAGGGGCAATGATGTCTGAGGGCAGGAGCTGATGGATATTCCAGCTCAACAAGAGAGACAGAATTTTCCCTTTCTTTTTGTCCTATCTGGGCCCTCAATGAATTGGAATATGCCTGTCCACATTGGTGAGGGTGGGTCTTCTTTATTCAGTCCACCAATTCAAATGCCCACCTCTTTCAGAAACACCCTTACAGACATACCCAGAAATAACGTTTCACCACCCATCTGGACATCTCTTACCTCAGTCAAGTTGACGCATAATATTAAGCATCTCAAAAACCAGATGTTTAAATGTAAATATCTGGGCTGGGTACGGTGGCTCATGCCTGTAATCCTAGCACTTGGGGAGTCCCAGGCCGGTGGATCATCTAAGGTCAGGAGTTCAAGACCAGCCTGATCAACATGGTGAAACCCCGTTTCTACAGAAATATGAAAATTAGCCAGGCATGATGGCGGGCTCCTGTATTCCCAGCTACTCGGGAGGCTCAAGTGGGAGAATCACTTGAACCTGGGAGACAGAGGTTGCAGTGAGCTGAGATCACATTATTGCACTCCAGCCTGGGTGAGAGAGCAAGACTCTCTTAAATAAATAAATAAATAAAATAAGAAATAAATAAATGTAAATGTCTGGAAATAAAGAGTTTTTCCTTAAACAAGGAGGACATGCAATTTTTTGCTCTAGAATGCTAATCTGCTACACATGATGGGCTCAAGGGAAGGGACATCAGGTCTACCACTGGTGAGAACATCACACTCCTTGCCTGCCTTGTTTCTCTGTTTTTCCCCCAGCCATTCTGTGTCCTAAAAGACAGCACAGAAGAGCAAAAAGCCCTGTCCTATTCCCATCCAGTAAACTTTGGTGCAATTATGGGATCCAGAGTTCCCCATCATGACCTCCTAATGGCCTCTGAGGTGAAAAAGCACCTGCTGCTCATATCTGGAAGTCAGTTTGAAGCAGTAGCATATGTATGAGCCTGAAAATGGAAATCATTTCAGAAGCAGGATTCCATGTCCACCATCAATGGCCACTGAGCCTGGCTCTGAGTATTCCTCTTCCAGGAACACATTCTTCAAGTCAGGGGTACAGGAGAAATAGCACAGGCTAAATCCTGGTAGGCTTCCAGTTTTATCTGTAATGAACTATGCGGCCCTTGGGCAGGTGATTTAACCTCTCAATTTTCTCAACTGAAAAACAATATCTACATTTAGAAGGTTGTTGAAAGAATCAAATGAGACCACATATATAATACTGTGGCCAGGGGTGTCTGCATGCTTTGGTATCAGTCGATCATCACATGAAGTGCCCAGCCTGGTGCTATCTGCTGTGAGACTATGTTTATCATAAGGCAGGACATCTGTCCAGAGTGGGCAAAGAGCCCACTGCAGAGACATGAAAAAAGGCACCAATTAAGATAGATAGTCATCAATTAAGGGCTCAAGCTAGAGATGCCAATTTTATTCAGACTAGAAAAGGCAAAACAAAGGCTGGAATGCTCAGATATGGCCATGGAGGAGATGGCATTTGAGCTTGGCCTTAGTACCTAGTTAAGAACAGTATCTGTGTCTCCATCTCACTAAGCTAACCCATATTTTCTTGATAATATGACCACCTTGCAATTCCAAGTCTAAGATAATAAAAATGAGCCAAAGTTGTTTTAAATAACTATTTTTTTCTACTCTCCCTTCTTCTCTTGCTTTCCATCTTAATTCCTTCTGGAGGCCTGATTAGTACAAAAGCTGGAGGAAGGAGCAATTTTTTCTTTTCGCTCCCTGCCTTCCTTGTTGAGCTGGAACATCCCATCTCATATCTTCTCTGGTCTTTGAACTGAGATTACATCCTGGGCTTCTTGCCTGTCAGGCCTTTGAACTTGGACTGAATTATAGCACTGGCTTGCCTGGGTCTCCAGCTTGCAGATGGCAGATCATGAGACTTCTCCACCTCCACAATCACGTGAACGAATTCCTCATAATAAATCTCTGATTCTGTTTCTCTGAAAAACACTGATTAATTAAGACCATTTGGTTTCCAACCACAAAAAGACTTGGATGTCTTGCTAAGGTATTGAGACCATGAATCAGCTGGAAGTGAGGGGTCATGGGAGGATGCCAGGCTACTGCATGACATGACCAGATGATTGTATTGGAAAGATCACTATGGGTAACAGCTGAGGACAGGGAGACCGGTTGTCCAACAAATCCAGGGAAGAAAAGTGAGGTCTGACCAGGTCATCTCTTTGCCAGATAACATTGAACACCCACTGTCTGGCAGATACTTAGCTGATTGAGTTATACGATGAACTGTATAAAAGACAATAGGCAGATGTTCAAGGAAGATGGCTAAATCATAGTCATCAAAGTTTGCTTCCAGGGAAGCCTTTTTTGAAACTAAAATGCACGCATTCATCTCATCATTCATCTGTCCTTCGAATACTGTGAACTGAACACCTCCTGCTCCAGGTGCAGAATTTGACCAGACACATAGAGCATCAAACTTGGCTCTGACTGTGCTCAAGGAGCTTGTGGTCTTGAGAAGGAGGTGGACGGACTCCTAAACCGATCTTTATCTAACTGTGTTGGAACACTGTGATGGGAGTCAAGAAGGACAGCCAGTCCAGCCTAGTGAGAAAATCTTCCCAGAGGGGATCATGTCTGAGCAAAAACCTAAGGGATGAGGGGGAATTAGCCAGGTAAGAAGTAAGGACAGGTGCTCCAGGAGGAGGGAAAAGCAGGAATAAAGACCCAGAGACAAGCAAGACAGCAGCACAATTTGAGGGACACTTCAAGGAGTTAATGTGACCAAAATGTAGGCCTCGGTGCAAGGAAGAGTGGAAGAAAAACAGCAAAATAGATGTGGGACGTTTTCTGAATTTCTGTAAATGAAGCAATGAAAGGGGAGACAGGAAAGAATTCAAGATGATGTTGGCAAGTTCACTGTGCATTTTCCCAAATCCTGAATTCCCTGTTGTCTACTCCTTGATAAAGTAACCACCATGTGCTAAAGGGGAAAACTGGATTCTTCGTTTTTTCTTTTTCTTTCTTTCTTTCTTTTTTTAAAATTACACTAATGAATCAATATTTCTTGTTCCCAGTAGAGGCTCTCTATTTCCTTTCCAGCCCATTTGTTTTACAGCTGAAGATGTATGTCTGGGGGGTCTTACTTTTCCTATGATGATCTGAAGCTCATCCTTTTCAAGACTGGTTATTGCTCACCCATGCAAGGCTACTGTTCCATGAGAAATTAAATTGATCAAGTCTTCCATGTCCTGCAATCTCACCTGCTATAAATTTCAAGCAGCAAAAAGAAATTCTGTCATTATCAAGCAGAGTAGCTTTACTGTAGGCACTTTTAGTGTTTGAAGAGAACACAAAAAGTTGGGGCAGCACTGGGGCAGCACTGAGGCAACCCCAAAGCCTCCAAGAACTCATATCTGGTATCAAATATGGCAAATATTGATTATTTGCTCCCTCTAGGTATTACACAATGTGTTGAGTTGCCAATTTATCTATCAAACTATTTATCAGTGCACAGCTAAGATAGGAATCCAGGAGCACCTGGATAATTTGAAATATACCTGCTTTCCTTCCACCTGTCTCCTAGTTGCATGTATGTTGCAGATCAAAGGTAGAAGATGGAATCATTAATCTGCACCAAACGTTTTTATAATCTTCTTTCTGTGAACTTCCTGAGTAACTTCAGGTAATAAGCAGGGAAAAGAGAAAAATCTCCAAAAATCAACCTGCTAATTATGTGTTCTTCTTTGTATCCAGAATCTAGCATAGAGTCTGGCAGGTAGGGGTTGACTGTTTTTTTCACTGAAGGTCTTTTGAATGATGACAGCTCCATGGGAATGTAGATGTGCACATTAGGTTAGGAGATGTTAGGCCAATGAATTTTAATTATTTTTAACCATAGAAGTATTTTTTTCCAAAAAATACAAAAAACATAAATAAATATTTGAAATCTCTGATTAAGCCAGGCCTGCGGGCCCAGAGCCAAATATATCAAGTGTCCCTTCTAACCTACTGCTATAGCCCTTAAAGATGCTCCAAGATGCATCCTGAACATCATGGAACAGAATTTGTAAACGTCATGACCCTGAAGACATATTTTCATTCAATGTTGTGTCTATTGATGAGCTCATCAGGTGATGCTCAGCCCACTGTGATCACAACCCCCTGCCTTATGATATAATGGAATCTAGTACTACCCTAGTTTTGCATTCCATGAGGAAATAAGTGGTGGGGGGAGGTGGTCGGGAGAGAAGATCAGTCGATTATAATTAATTTTATCAGCGTCATGTAGTCAATAGAACATGTTTATTAAATTATTTGTACTCAGTAGAGTTCACATATCAAACAATTTTTCTTCCACTGATGTATTAAATGATGTTCTCTCAGATCTTTCTCTTGTCCCCTATTTATATGTTGGATATGCTTTATAACTTCCTAATCTCAATTTAAATCCTCAATCTCATTTCCAAATGAATGTCCATTTCACTTCCTGCTCTTCCCTAGATTCAGACCTAGCCAGGCCAGAAAAGGGAGGGAGCATGTTCCACCTTTTCATTCCTACTGTTTTTAGGACATTTTCTCCTCTGGTGTGCTCAAACAGGAGGTACTAATAAGGAGAAAGTAGTAGAGTTTTGACTTAATTGGCACGGTTGTTGCCTGCCTAGACTGTCACTGCCCTCAATAAGAAAGGCACCCTGGTGCAGGCTCTCCAATGGGGCTTATGGTAAGTTTACTGGGTCTTTGAAGGCGGCCTCCACTCTGCACAGGGGAAATCCACCCCAGCTTGACATCTTCCTAAACCTCTTAATGGTTTCATATCCAGTCTCTTATGCCAAGTGTCATCACATCCATCAGCCAGCAGGAGGTACCAGCAAGATAGTTTAATCCCAGAAACCTTCCAGGTCTACTTAACTTACATGAAACTCATACATACTTGGCCATGTTCTGCTGCTGAGGCCAATCTCCACACTTGCATCTCTACTCACCTTTCTTCTTCGCTACTCAAATAGGTACAAGTGGTAGATCATCGATTGTGCTAAGTAAGCTAACCAATTGTGCTAATTAAGACCTCCAGCCAGGAAATGTAATGTCTATCTTCCTTTTCTTAAAGGAACCACCCTCATCTAAGGAATGTTTCCTGTGGAACACAGACCTCTCCATCCCCACTGAGATGAGAAAGGCTGACAACTCACCACTCAAATAATTTTCCAGCAATCCTTCTCCTCATTCCACACTCCTCAGCCCACACCCAATTGTCAGATCTACATAAATAAACAAGCAACAAAAGGAGATGATAAGGTGGTAGATATGGTAGCAGAGCTATTAAAAACCCAAACAGGCACTTGCCTTCCAAATATTTTTGGCTCGTCACAAAATTTGGGGTACAGAACTTTGTCCTCATTTGTAGATCCTAATTGTCAATACTCAGGTAACAGGAAAAGTTCCTTAACATTCTGTTATATAAACAAACATAGTGTTAGTGACTTCAGAGATTTTCCGAAGAAGGATAATAATGGCTTTTGACCTTTGAGAGCTTGTAAGTCAGTTGGAGTCAAGATATACACTTGCATACACACATGCACACACTCATGCATGAAATGTTAGCAAGACATGTCAATAGGCCACAAGTTCTTAGGGAGTCCTAGGAGCATGGAGTAGACTGTTGCTATTGTGGTTGAGAAGGAAAATAAGTCCCTGTAGATTGAGAGAAGGTAAGTATGAAACTAGGCTCTCAAGGAGCACTGCCAAGGTCATGGTGTGGTGGCAGAAGAAAATGTGAGCAGGAAATCTTAGGATGGCAGACCCACAATTTGGCTGGCCTGGGAGGATCATATAGGGCCCTCAAAGGCAGTCAGGATGGGACAGTCTTGGGTGCCTGGCTGAGGAGCCTGGACTTCTATTTCTGTCAGTTGGAGACTCATATGGGTTCTTGAACTAATAAAGGAAAAGATAAAGGCACAAGCCGGGAAGGAGAAGAAAGACAGCAAATCCAAGTCTGTCCCTTGGCTCTGTCCATATCAGAGTTAAGGAAGTAGTTTAATCACTTCAATAGTCACCCATGATGAAAGGTCAGGACAGAAGAGTCCCATGGGAACAGGCCAGGAAACAGAGGATGTCACAGAATGTGAGAAGTTGTGCCCACAGCTGAGCATTTGCAGGCACCCGCATGCACTCAGGGCCTTCCCTTGGCCCAGCCACAAGGGAAGGATAAGTCAAATCCCAATCCCGTGTTCTTTCTTTTTGTGCCTAAATTCACACATATTTCCTCCCTTGCCCTGCTTTCCATTATGTGCTCTAGCTAATGTCATGTCTAAAATTGAGCTCAGTATTTTTCCTTAGCACTGTATCCATGTTGGATGCCTGAGTCATGGGCATAAACCTCCACAGGACTTTCTAGAGACCCTCAGAGTAACACCATTATCAGGAGAAGAACAGAACACTGGGGGATGCAGGGATAAGAATACTGTTGAGATATTTAGGTACATGCCCCCTGCCATTTCGAGTCACCCAGGCACACAGTTCTTTGTCAGATGCTTGAGCTATTTTTTACATAATTACATGTGATTCACATTTCCTTCTTCCTTAGAGGTTCAGATGACCAATTGTTGTGCCCACTTCTTTGAATCTTGGATCTCACCCACTTCAGCAGAGCTGATTGGTTCCTGGAGGCCTTAAGCAAGACAGGAAGATGAGAGATGCTGGTGGCATAGACTTCAGCCAGGAGCTGTCTGGCCACTTGATGGATGAAGCTTTTTCTAGACTCCCTGATTCCAGAAGTTGGGCCTGGACAGTGGGCATAATGGTGTGAAGCATGGACTTTGTTTTCAGACCAAAGATTCTTTCTTTCCAAGGGAAGATTCAATATCCTCTGCACTGATAGACGAAGAGAAACGTCCTCTCACCTTCTGATACAAGGAATTTGTTAATTCTTTTAGTTAGGCATCTGTTGTCAATTCAAGAGAGGGACAGAGAGGCTACAACACTGAAGGGAATTCCTTAGGCCCAATGTGAGACAGCCAGATTTGAAGTTTGGAAGCTAAACTTGGATCAAGATCAAAATAAGATTCTCTGGATTGTTACTGCTGTGACTAGAAGGCCCTAAATTCCAAACGGACAGGGCAATGTGTGACAGACCTGTTTTCTGGTGAGACGGATGGCTCCCTTCTACCACAGGTTCCCATATCCAGAAAAAACCCAGGTGCCTTTTATGAGGTACATCCTGGGTGGGATAAAGCCTAAGGACAAAAAGAAAGGCAAAAAATGAAAATTCACATTTGAAACTGTTTACAGTTATCATAGTGTTAGTGATGATGTCAATATTCTTATTTAAGATTAGTATTTGTATTGTGGGATAAAGCAAATAAGCAATTATGTGATTTTCAAATTCTCTCATCCCAGGTATCCTTGAAAACTGGGATCCTCTGTGTGGGAAAAAGGAACTAAAGTTGTGAGACAGAAAGACATGCAGTGCTGGATTTAAAGAAGTATCACTATGAATTCATTATGTATTTTATTTTAAAACAAATAAAAGAAACAGAACAAACTTCCTAATTGTATGTAATTAAAAGACATAGAAAAGTCTAGAAATATTGAGCCTCTCCAGTGCCTAGATTTTAGTATTAAAATATTCTTTCCCCACAAAGGAAATGAAGGGTCCTAGGAGCTAATTCAAGATCAAGGGAATATATACAAGATGAACCTGAAACATCTTGTCAACCCAGATAGATTTTTTACTATCAAAACTCACTAGAGGCCAGGTACAGTGGTTCATGCCCCTATTCCCAGCTCTTTGGGAGGCTGAGGCAGGAGGATCACTTGAGGCCAGGTGTTCAAGACCAGCCTGGACAATATAGTGAGACACCATCTTTACAAAAAAAAGTGTTAATTAAATGAATGTGGTAGCACATGTCTGTAGTCCCAGCTACTCACAGGACTGAGGTGGGCTGATCACTTGAACCCAGGAGTTCAAGGCTGCACTGTACTCCAGCCTGAGCAACAGAGGGAAACCCTGTCTTTAAAAAAGAAAGAATGAGAAAAGAACACCCCAATTTAGTTTATGATATTAATAATACAACAGTGACCTGATATTTGATATTAAGAAATTATTATTTTTGCCATTATAATGATATTGGGGTGGGGTTGGAGGTTAAACTCTTGTTTTTTTATAGATACTGATTTAGCTTGGATGTTTCTAAAAGCAGAGCCTGAGACAAGGAGTTGGGTTCAGGTAGTTTATTTGAGAGGTGATCCCAGGAAGCATGAGTCAAGTATCAGGGAGAGTAAGACAGAGAAGGAACAAAAACCAATCAAAGCGTGCCTCATCAAGGTCAAAGCAGTGACCATCGGGGGTCTGATTCCATGCAGACTTCTGAGAAGGGCACAGAATGCTCCCAGAATTCTCCATCTGAGGATGAGAATCTGGGATTGTCTCCCATCCCCCATTGGATGAGTTGATAACTCCCCACATTTCAGAGAATGCCCTGAGCCAGAAAGGGAAAATGCTCACAGCACATTTTAGGAGTGACTTTGTCACTCTCAGAGAGAGTCTGACCTCTACAGAAACTTTTGCCACAGCTGCAGCTGAAATCAGAGATGAACCAGCAGATGTGACACAGGAACTTCTACTACAGGTTCATGTTGCAATAATTACAGACAAAACACTCTGTGCCTGAGATTGGTAATGTGGAGGGGAATGCATGAGGGTATAGATGAAACAAGCGTGGCCAAGAATTCATACTTGCTTAAACTGGGTAAAGCATACACAGGGGTTTGTTATACAACTCTGTCTACTTTTCTACATGTTTAACATTTACCATAACAGAAAGTTAAAAAGAAAGAGAAGAAAACAAGGGGAAAGATGGAGGAAGGGAGGGACAGAAGATGAAAGAAAGAAAGGGGGGGGGAGGGGAGGGGCGGAAAAAAAGCAAAGTTCCTGGAATCAGAAATCTTGGCCCCACTAAATTGGGCAAGGCAAAGAACCCCTCCAAGTCTTGGCTTTTCTCATCTTAAAAAAAAAGAGCTAGTAAAAGAACCTACTTCCTAGAGTAAATATATACATAATGAGAGCGCATTCACTGTTGCACTTTCAAATAGCCCACCTTACTGGTCACGCTCACAGTAAGTGCTCAATAAATGTTAGCAATTACATTATTATTTCGAGAACTCCATGTCCAGACAGCAGGCAAGAGTAAGCAGGCCTAATCTGGTTGACGAGGGAGAATTTCAGGGACAAAATGATCTCACAGTGGTGCTATGATTCTGCTCGCCTAACATACTTTGAAATGCTCAGAAGAAAAAGAAAATACAGCAAACTCTGTGCTATACATGTGCATCTGAGGGGGACACTGGTAATTAACTATGAGACTCCCAATTGCTCAGCACACATCCTGTGTTCCCCATTTTTAAACAGTGTGGGATGATAACCCCTGTTCCCCCATCAGAAGGAGATGACATCCTAGCTACCTATGGGGAATAATGGAGAAGGGCAGAGCATGGTATCCAGCATGGAGTAAGTGCCTCAGAAACAGTGGTTGTGTTGAAATAATCATTACTGTGTTACTGCTGCTGCTGTTTTTAGGAACCATTTCTCCTTCTCTTGGCATTGAGACCACCATGAATCTTTAGCCTTGGATCCTTAAATGAGCATCCCCTCCTCATCTGAATGCCATCTATCCACAAAGGGACAACATGAGATCTGGAAAAAACAGTGAAGAATCCTGAGTTACTCAACACTGTGGAAATAGACCCTCTTATTGTAAAATGTTGACTGGCTAATGTTGCTAGGAAGTGAAAGACTAAACCTTCTCACTTTTTGAGAGTTAACTGGAAACCTCTTTTTTACTTCCATCCTTGTTGCAACCTTTCTAGCATGCACCAGCTCAATGTGCTGCCTTAGAAAGTTCAATCTTTGAAGACTTTGACCACATTATGCCTCAGAGTCATCTTTCTGACCACCTGTAACTCTGCGCAAGAGGAACCAAAGACATAGAAGTCTCATGACCTCATAACATTCCCAAGGAGTTGTTTTGTCTAATGAATAATACTTTTCTTTCTTATCACTTATATCTTACACATGGAAAACTGAGTGCCAGGAAACAGTTTGGCTATTTAAATATTCTAATTAACCAATTTTTTCTATTTCACTGGCTTATATAAATCTGGTTAGTATAAAAACCCGTATCAGTCAAGTCCAAGTTCATATTCAACCATTTTAGTGTCCCAAATGGCTATGTTAGAAATAGTGCCTGAATTATACTAAATGACTAAATCTTATTAGTTTGAGAAATTTTGAATATTTTCTCTATATAATTAGAGAGATTGCTTATTTATGTAAAAGTTATTAAGCTCTCTTGACCTACAGCCCCCCTTAAGAATCTGATGAAAATCATAGACTTTCATCCCTAAAAAATGTATGTATGCCCATGCACAGCTTGTTTGTCTCCCTGCAAATCTCCTGTAGCACATCCATGGACCTCTAGGGGCTCTAAGAACCCCAGGTTAATAATAACAACTGGTTTGACTTCCTCCCATTGTTGGATGGTTAAACTCTTTTATAAAGGCAGTGGTCCTGGGTGTCTGTTCACATAGAAACCACTCTTACTGAGGTTTTGACATACATATACCTCCGTGAAACTGTAACTACAATCAACATAATAAAAATACCTTTTATCTCAAAAATGTCCTCATGGTCCCTTGTAAATTTTAGCAAGTAGGCAAATTTGTAAAAACAGAATCTGTGAAAAATGAGATTAATATATTTGTCTATTTTTATGCCAATACCATACTGTCTTGATTACTATATCTTTATATTAAATCTTGAAATTAGGTTAATGTTAGTTCTCTACTTTGTTCTTTTCTGAGTTTTTTGCTATTTTAAGGACTTTGAATTTACATATGAGTTTTAGAATTAGCTCATCAATGTTTACAAAAAAAATCTGTTGGAATTATGATTAGGATGACCTTGAACCTGTAAATCATTTTGTCTATTTTTTTGGCATTCATTTTCATTGTTTTCTGGTCCAATCATTAGTATTTCCTTTTTTTCTTCATACTTTACAGTCCTTTTAAATAATTTTTAAAGGGGAAATCTGAAGCCATTAATTGAAGAACTTTCTTCTTTTCTAATGTAGTCATTTAATGCTATAAACTTCCCCATAAGGACTGTCTTAGCAGTATTCCACGAATTTTTATATGTTGTATTTTATTTTCCTTCAGTGCAAAACAGTTTTAACTTCCCTTTTGCTTTCTTTTTTGGCCTATGTGTTTTTCAAAGTATACATTTTTATTTCTGCCTATTTGAATATTTCTTTCCAAGAGATCTTTCTGTTTATCTCTAATTCCACTGTGTTCAGAAGATGTTTTGGGTGACTTCAATAAATACTTTACATTTGTTTAGACTATTTTTTTGTAATCCAGAATGTGATTGATCTTGATCAATATTATAGGTTTACTTAAGAAGAACATGTATTTTGCTCTTCTGCTGTTGGTTAGAAAGTTCTATAAACATCAATGAAATTCATTGATAGTGTTTTTCAAATATTTTACATCTTTCCTGATTTTGCCTACCTATTCTACTCATTATGAAAAAGACATATTAAACCCCACATTCTTATATTGAATTATGCCAACTAAAACTGTAAATCTGTCTACTTTATCTTACAGTTCTATCAATTTTTATGTGTTTTGATAGTTGCATTTTTATAATGATTATGTACTCCTGATGAACCAATCTCTTTATCATTATGAAATGACTTTATTCCTGATAATATGTGCTGTAAAATCTACTTTGTCTGATATTAGTACTGATAAGCCAGCTTTCTTTTGATTAGTGTTTGCATAGTATATATTATCTCTTATCTTTTTATTGTGTCATATAAACTAGTTTTGTATTTATATTTGAAATGTGTTTTATATAGGCAGATTATAGATGAGCCTTGATATTTTAAAAATCCAGTCTGACATTCTACCTTTTAAGCATGGCATTTTGAGTATTTACATTTAAGTGATTATCGCTGTGGTTGGGTTTAAATCTATCATCTTACTGTTTTGTTTCCTGTATTTTCCCAGTTGTTCTTTGTTTCCTCCTTTCTCTTTTTCTGCCTCCTTTTTAATTAATTAAATGTTTTTATGGTTCCTTTTAAATTCCTTTATTGACTTATCAGCTGTAACTTTTTGTTGTCATTTTAGTGGTTGTTTTAGGTTGATTTTATGTTTCTTTAATCGTAGTCTACCTTCAACTAATATTATACTACTTCATGTTTACATAGTGCTGAATCTTACACATGTAATTCACTGCCCACAAAGTCCATGTTAGCCAGGTATTAATGTCCTCATTTTAAGAATGAAGGAATCAAAGCTTAGAAGAATTATATAATTTCCCAAGATAAATCCATTATTTTGACATATTAGAGAATGAAACACTGTTACCATTTTTGACCTTGACAGGTTGATAAGCTAATAAAGAAGAAAATGGCTCTATGTAGCATCTTAGCTAAGGAGACATGGCTTTAAAACTCCACATCTGTTTCATAAATCCCAAATATTCAGGGACTGAGTTAATGAAATATACTTTTTATCTACTTTTAAAATTAAAAG
Source organism: Colobus angolensis palliatus (assembly GCF_000951035.1). NCBI lineage: Eukaryota > Metazoa > Chordata > Mammalia > Primates > Cercopithecidae > Colobus > Colobus angolensis. Next base: position 7,790,100 of record NW_012121265.1, read on the forward strand.
TTATTGAGTACAGATATTAGGCTAGATATGAATTCACTTAAAAAAACTGAAGAATGGAATCCATACTGCCTGTTGTGTCCTCCTCCTCCCTTCTGAAACTCCAATTCTTAAATTTATTTTTCTGTTTTAGTGCTTCCTCACCTAAAAGTCAATTTTCTTCTCTATTCTGAAGCTTCAATATGACTGTGATATGAAACATATTTCCTCTAGAGGATACCAGGAAGCTCCCATGAGTAGCCAAAAAACAGCTGTGTATGGACAGAGGTGACAGATACCAGTGGCTCATGTCTTTCAAAGAGAGAGATAGGCACAATACCCAGTGGGGCCCCTTTTATAGAAAGGAAGAGCTTATCTTTGCTTAATTAATGTGTGAACTCAACTAAAATGTTGATTGTGGTTATAGTTTCACAGAGGTATATGTACGTAAACATTTATTCAGCTCTACACTTTAAATACGCATGGTTTACTGGATATCCATATAACTGTTTTTAAAAATTTAGAGGCTCAGTCAATATTAATACGTGCTTCCTACCATGCTGGACTGAGATTTTCACAGTCCTTTGAGAGTTTACTCATTTGCAGGGAATTTGGACACAAGAAAATAATGCTGCAAATAACATTGAACAGAATATAAAATGTCCTATGATGTTTCAGAGGGTACATTGGACTCCGTCAGTATCTCTAGTCATCAATATGTTTACAGATTATCCTTTTCTTATGGGGTTGGCACTTTTAGATAAACCATTGACAGCTTTATCTTGGATAAGCCTGAATGCTCAGATGGAAAAGGATCAAATTCTTCCATACACAAATGAAAATATGAGAGTATCAGAATCTTTCATCTTCCAAACCAGGTTTCTGTCAGAGAGAGATGTTACAAATCAGTAAGGGGGAAAGGTGAGAATGAACCTTACTTAATTAGACATCAGTATGAACTCACAGGTAGCTTGGTAGATACAGACATAGAGATACAGATAGTTACAGAAACAAGTATAGATATGTGTGTATACACACATTAGAATACATGCGTGAGTCTTCTTAGCTCTGTTCTTGTGAAGGCCTAGAAGAAATGACATCCCAATAGCCATAAGCATACTTGTGCCCAGGTCTTGGTTTCTAATATCATTCTCCAATTCCAAGGAACCAGGGTTCCTTGGAGAAGAGACTGATTCGACAACAAGGGAACATAAAATACAGTATGATCTTAGAATATTGTATAATACCAGAAGACAAGGAAGTGCTCCCAAAAACAAAAGGATGGGGTGTTGTCAAAAGGACACAGGCATCAACCTGAAAGAGATTCCAATGGCTAATGCTGGAACAATTTGAGCAACAAAATAAATAGCATAGCATTGGATCATAGCTCAAAGTATAAAATAAATACACATACTAATGTATGTATGTATATTACATATTTTTGTAATGGAGGGAAACATCTTCTTTACAGAATTGAAAATAATATATGTAGATATTCCCCTATTCAGAAAATCAAATTTAATTCCCTTCCAATCTTGAATATGGACTGGGCTTAGTGACACTTTTGTATGGAAATAGAAAAATAGTAACTTCACAATGGAGAGTCCTGGCAGACACCAACTTAACTAAGTAAGCATATTTACTACCCTCAGTGGTAAGTCGTGTTGTTAGCATGTATCCCCTGATATGTTGTGACAAGAAGGCACTTCATTTCTGTGGTATTCTTCTCTAAATTCATAATCCCAGTTTATATATAAGGAAAACATCCTAGAAACCCAAATTGAGGGGCATCCTATAAAATACCTGACCATTACTCTTTAAAAACGACAAAGTCGTAAAATAACAAGGGGAGACTGGGAATCTGATACAGTCCAGAGATTATGAAGATACACAACAATAAAGGCAGTGTGGTATGCTGGATGGGATCCTGAAACAAAAAATAGTGGAAAAACAACTGAAATCTAAATAGTCTGGAGCTTGCTTAATAGTAATGTAACAATATTTATCTCTTAGTTTTGACAAGCGAACTACAGTCATATAAAAGTTCACATTAGGAAAATCTGGGTGATGGGTACACAGGAACTCTGTGCTCTCTTTCAACTTTTTTGGTAAACTTAACATTATTTCAAAGTGAAAATTTATTTTTAAAAAAATGCCTCTCTTAAAATTGGCTGCATTAAAATCTTCACAAGAATGATAAAAGGTGGTCATCATGAAAATTCTCAACTGGGCAAGTGAATACTGACATTTGATTCTGGTTCATGGCGTTGGAAGTATTATTCTGAGTAGTAAGTGGTGATACTGTTGTTCTCCTTTACCTAGCCCCAGGAGCAACAAAATCTGCATCTGCCCTTGAAATGGTCCTGGCTACCTCTTTTATCACTCTTTCGCAAAGAAAGAAGACCATGGTCGGAAATAGCCACAGGCTGCATGTGTCAGGATTTCTCATGACAACTGGGCAGCCCCAGAGCCTGGCCTGCCTGGTGGCCCACAGCACAGGTTTCTGGTACCCTAAGGGGTAGTGGGTTGGGAGGTGAGCTGGCTACCCCAGAGCTTAGTGAATCTTCTCTAAGTAATCTTAGCAGCCCTGCAAGCTCAGTATCTTAATAAACGAGTCTTAGACATACTCAAATGTATGTCATCCCTCTCAAGAGGGAGAATCACATGCTCATCCAGTTTGTCAGCTAACAGTTTGGTCATCTCACTGTCTGTGTCTCAAAAACACTTCGAACATATATATTGCTCATGCTGAGTGATGCTAGATGGGTGTGTCAGCAGCCAGACCATTTCTGCAGCTCTCACTTGGTAAGATCCTCTCTATTTTATTTTTTAATGTTTTAAGAGAAGAGCGTACTTTCAAAGGATGTGAGATGCCAAATCAACTTCAAATTATGCTCTCTGGAAATGTCATTAATCCTGTACCAGCTCCAAGGATTAATTTGTGACAAGCCTTAGAGAGCTCCCAGCACTCACCCTTGTCATTCATCACTGGACACACCAAGTGATTTCCTCCACGACTCCTTTAAACATCTTTTTTCATCACAGGGACCCACTCTCCATGTGAAAGATCTCAGCGATTCAGGGAACATTATTCGATGAGATGAACTCCGTTTACGTTCTGCAGACAGCAATGAGGCCCTCAGAGAGTGAATTCCCATTTTGAGAGCCTACAGCTGAGGAGGAATCAGGAACTAAGTTTCTCAGCAGGGCAAGATTTTTAAAAAGCCCTCAGAGCAAGTGCAGCTGCCCTACCACTCCCCACCCCCGCACCCACGCTCCTGCCTGCCCAGACAGCCCAGTGTGGCTCTCCCGACTTAATCCTCTTCTGTCATCCACTTGCCCATTGACAGCAGCCCCCAACACATTGTCACACATTCACCAGTCTTTTAGTGACACTTGGCCCACGCTGAACAGGTATCCCCATATTCTATGCTTACCCACCAAACTAGCCTCTGAATCAAGAGCTACCACATAAAACAGAGAAGAAAAGTAAAGGGGAAATCCATCCTCAGCTTGGGTTTGCTGATCTTCTGTTATCAGAAGTATATATAGGATGATGCTCGGTCTTAGCGTCTGTGGAGGATGTTTTCGTGATAGGCAAGAGAAATTCTCTTTATTTACCATGACACTGTGTGGCTTCGATTTATTTAGCGTCAAACAGCCTTTATCTCAGCTGGCATTGACCCTGTTTAAAAGAAGCTCATGTCCTTGGCAGACAAGATTGTTGCCTCTCAAGACTAGAGGATTGATTGGAGGGCAAGGAGGGGTAACAAGGCCAGCCATAGCATAGGAGGAAGTAGGAGGACAGCAGCTTTGCCCTCCAGTGGCAAGACTCCTCCTCAAGGCAGGGCAGGTGAAGAGAACCTGCTCAGGCTGTTATAAAATTTATTTGCTCAGGCTTATATAAAATGTTTCTTGCCCCCTGAATGGATGTCAGCTGACAGTGACATCACATCTCTGCAAGGGACAAGAAACATTTTATTAAAATATATCAGTCTGGGCAGAATCACCATAAAAGGTAGTGAATCAGCTGGGTGCAATGGCTCACACCTGTAATCTCAGCACTTTGGGAGGCCGAGGCGGCAGATCACGAGCTCAAGAGGTGGAGACCATCCTGGCCAACATGGTGAAAACCTGTCTCTACTAAAAATACAAAAATTAAGTAGGTGTGGTGGCACGCACCTGTAGTCCCAGTTACTCGGGAGGCTGAGGCAGGAGAATCGCTTGAACCAGGGAGGTGGAGGTTGCAGTGAGCCGAGTTCGTGCCACTGCACTCCAGCCTGGCGAGAGTGAGACTCTGTCTCAAACAAAACAAAACAAAAGGTAGTGAATCTAAGACAAAATTTTGGGGTATCAGTTACGAAGTAGGGGGCAGAGCTGGGATATCTAGGTTCAGCTGCACCCAGGCATCCAGGTACAAAGTTGGCATCTGCAGGGTACAGTAAACAGACTCCGGGCAGTACATACAGCTGTTAAGAGCACTTGCCCCAGAGACAGGCTGTGGAGCCTCATCAATTCTAACGATTCGCTTTGGCTGATATATGCCATTCCATTTTCTATTTTTTTTAATAGTGACTATGCTTCATAGATACCAGTTTTTCAGCTTGAGAGCTCATGTCCCCTCAGTAACAATTACTCTTTCCAATAGTGCGTAGAAGGGAAGGGCTGAAATTCAAACCTAGTCTACAAGTAAAGAAGAGAGAAGATAAAGAGAGCCTCAACCACTGGAGACTCATGTGGGCCCTTTCCGTTTGCTGCCTCTGTATCAATCAATTCCTCTGATCATAGATTCATTTTTCAACTCAGAGACAAGCAGTATGTGTCTTCTTCAACTTTAACACCCTTGGCCAGGGTGCCACGGGGAGGAGGAAGTAAAGGAGAGACTGCCTAAGGTAAAATAGTCAGCTCACAAATTTCCTTCATCTTCTCACCCCAGAGGATTTTTGTAACACCTTGTTAGTTGCACACTATCGTCAATAGTGACTGTTGATGCCATCAACAGGTGGCTGTCCAAGATATGAACAGGTGTCCCACAATTTTTATGTATTGGAAAATAAATCCTCAAATTTATATGTTGATGGAATTCGGATGTAGGGCTTTTGGGGAGGTAATTGGGATTGGATAAGGTGATCAAGGTGGAGTCTCCATGACAGAACTAGTGGCTTTATCAGAAAAGGAAGAGAAATCTGAGCGACCACACTCTTACTCTATATAATGCCCTCCACCATGTTATCATGCAGCAAGAAGGTCAGTGCCATGCTCTTGGACTTCCCAGACTCCAGAACTATGACCTCAATAAATCTCTATTATTTATAAACTACCGAGGCTATGCTCTTCTGTTATAGCAACAGAAAATGGACTAAAACAGTTGGCTATGGCTGCCCCATACATGGGTAGTGTATACAGCAGATATGTTGGACAAACGGAGATGTCATGGCTCAGGCATGAGATTTCGTCATGTTACTCAGAACAGCATGTAATTTAAAATTTATGAGTTGCTCATTTCTGGAGTTTACATTTAATATATTTGGACTGCGGGTGACTCTGGAGCGCTAAAACCATGAAAAGTGAAACCTCAGATGGAAGGGACTACTGTAAACTTTACTGTATAAAAATTATATTTAATATAGGATGATGGCATATTTTAATACTTTTTATATTTTATGGAGTAAGCCTTCCAAAAACAAGAGTTTCTTTGGCATTTAAATTTGTTTTAAACTTTGCTTTTCAGGATAAGGCATCTTCAGAGTTAAGAAAAGGGAGCTACCCCCATAAAGCGACCCTTTGGACACCAGGTATTTGTATCAGGTAAGGCAAGCTAACCACTGTAACAAGCAACTACCTAATTCCAGTGACTTAACACAATAACACTTTACTTCTCATTTATACAGTAGCCCACCATGAATACTCCTTGTTAGGGGGTTCTCCTGAGTAACTTTCTTTTGAGTGACACATTGGGGACTCGGACTCCCTCTAACTGTGGCTCCACCTCCTCTGATCTTTGGAGTTTCTCTTTTCAGAGGAAAGAGAAAGTGGAATGGCATCAAATGGACTTTAAGAGTCAGACTTAGAAGTCTGAGTTGATCAACACTCAATTTCATGGTGCCTCTTACCTGAGATGGAGGGACTGAAGTCTAGTGGTGTATACAGAAGGAACAGAATAGCCTGTGGTGGACACAATCTCTGCCTTAGTATTCACTTCATTCATTCATTCATTCATTTATGGAGAAGGAGTCTCGCTCTGTCACCCAGGCTGGAGTGCAGTGGCGTGATCTCAGCTCACTGCAGCCTCCACCTCCTGGATTCAAGTGATTCTCCTGCCTCAGCTTCCCGAGTAGCTGGGACTATACACATGGACCACCACAACCAGCTAATTTTGTATTTTTAGTAGCAGCAGAGTTTCACCATGTTGGCCAGGCTGGTCTCGAACTCCTGACCTCAAGTGGTCTGCCTGCCTCAGCCTCCCAAAGTTCTGGGATTATAGGCATGAACCACTGTGCCTGGCTCATAGCATTTATAAATGTGGTTTATTTTATGCCATCACAAGTGTCCTAACCTCATGAGAAGGTGTGAACTTCCTCTTTGATAAGGGGCTTTGATGTTTAAGAAGAAAACAGTTGTATTTGTTTTATTTTGAGAGGAGTATCTTTGCTGCATTTTCATGTTTTCTCTTTCCAGGTTGTTATAGTTGGCTTCTAGTGCTCTAGTTGACTTATGAGCGCAGAGCCACCTTCAGCCATTGCAGTGACTTAAGGTTACCCATAGCCTTCTGTCTCTCATGCCCTCAACTCAATGCTGATTTTAGAGGTGGCAAAGACTGATCCCCAAGCATGCTAAGGATCAGGCAAAATCAACCTCTATTCACACTATACCCAAAGACAGGCTTTGGGAAAGAGTTCTAGAGGCCCATTCTATTCAACTATTAAATATTAAAGCAATATTTATCAGGTCTGGTCCAGGTCCCAGTGAAGTCATGACCTTGGGCACAATAATTAATTTCTTTGCCCTTTGGCTATCCTGTTTGTAAAATAAATATGGTTGTATCTACCTCATAGTATGAGTGGGAAGATTCAACAAGATAATGCAAGTAAAATGCTTAGCACACTATTAGGTGCATAGTAAATGCACAATTACCCAGTTCATTTCCCTTACAAATCGAATCTATTTTGTATTAGTCAGCTTCCTTATTTGCAAGAATTAGAAACTGAGTTTGGATGATTTAAGTAGAAATAAATCCCTTGAAAAACTATGGGATAAATTAAATGAGTCAGGTGCAGAAAAACAAATACCTTATTATTTCACTTATACGTGGAATCTAAAAAAGTTAAACTCATGGGGCAGAGAGTAAAATGCTAGCTGGGGGCTGAGGAGAGAGGTGAGATTTGGAAGATGTTGGTCAAAGAACACAAAATTTTAGTTTGGAGGAATAAGCTGCAGAGATCTATTGTACAATATGGTGACTATAATTACTAATAATAACAAGGTACTATATATTTAAGAATTGCTAAGAGAGGAGATTTAAGTTTTCTCACCACAAAAAGAAAGTATGTGAGGTAACATACATTAGTTAGGTTGAATTCACCATTTCACAATGTACATACATATCATAGCATCATGCTGTACAGCATACATGTATACAATTTTAATTTGCCACTTAAAAAATTAAAAACCACAAGGCAAGTGAATTTGTATTGGAAACTTCCTCCTATTCATCATTGTGAGGAGGGTAAGCTTTTATTTCATCATTAAAGGTATCATTCAAGAGTAAAAAGGAAAGAAGGAAAGAACATGAGTACCTCACAGAATCTCCAGAAGAAGCAATAATGAATCGGGCATATATTAACAATGCCCCAAATCACACATCAGAATGATTTTTGTGATGGCAGCCATCACCACAACCAGGCTGTCACCAAAGCTTGTACAACCAACAGCACTGATAGGATGGTGGATGTCCATCCCAGAACTGGAACCCATCCTGCATCTAGAAACCAGGAGCAGTGGCTGCCACTGCCACTACCTGTCAACAAATTGTATTCTGGGCAGTACTAGCTACATCACATCACTAGCCCCCAGTTCAACATTGAGGCCATCACTATCTAGGTCATATGTCCATGCCCTCCATGCAAAGGAGTCTGGGAAAGCAAGTATAGTCAGCGCTCCATGGGAGTGGGTTACACAGAATTTGTGCATTCAAACAACTGCAGATCAGAAAGATTTGAAAAACAAACAAACAAAAAAAGAATGGTTGCTTCTATATTGAACATGCACAGACTTTTTTCCTGGTCATTATTTTCTAAACAATACAGTGTAACAACTATTTTACATAGCGTTTACATTACGTTAGCTATTATAAGTAAATCTAGAGATGATGTAAAGTACATAGGAGGATGGGTTATGCAAACGCTTCACCATTTTATATCAGGGATGCACACAGTGAGTGTAGCTTACCTGACAGGCGAGGAGTTATTCTGTCACTCTGGAGGTCCTTCTTTTTCTTTTTGTCTTTTTCAGTTTGCCTTTCTTCATTGTCCAAATAATGCATATTCATTGGAAAAAAAATACAAATAAATCAAAAATATACAAAGGAAAACATAAAGCTATAAAAACAGCATAGTCAAAACCCCAATAGATATGTGAAAAATGGAATAAAGTACTTAAATAATCCAAAAAAGAAGGCAAAAATGGGAAACAGAGGAACAAATAACAGAAAGGATAACAGAAAACAAACTTTAAATGGTAGACCTAAATGTAAACATAATGGTTATTAAGTGAAATGAACTAAACACACAAATTAAAAGACCAACTTTTTAATCTCTTATTTTAAAAATTGGATTTTAGGGGGTACACATGCAGTTTTATGGCATGGGTATATTGCCTAGTGTTGAAGGCCGGGCCACTAGTGCAGCCATCATCTAGATAGTTTACACTATACCTATAAGTAATTTCTCATTCTTCACCCCTCTCTTACCCTCTCCCTTCCAAGTCTCCAATGGAAATGACAAATTGTTGAACTCTAGCTCTAATTCTGTGCTGTCTCCATAAACCTACTTTTAATATGAAGAAGTATGTTACATGTAAAAATATGGTAAAAGCAAGCAGTAAGTAAGCAAGAGCTGATGTAGTTGTATTAGTACCTGACAAAGCAGACTTCAAAACAGGAAAAGATTACTGGAGGTAGGGAGAGTAATTACAAAAGGATAAATAAGTCAATTAATCAAGTTATGTTATGTCAAGAAGACATAACAATCTTAAATGTGCATGCACCTAAACACAAAACTTCAAAATACATAGACCAAAAACTGACAAACTGAAAGGAAAAATGGACAAACCCACAAATATAGTTGGAGACTTCAACATTCCTCTCACCTAAACAATACATCAAGTAGAAAGAAAATCAGCGGCTGGGCGCGTTGGCTCACGCCTGTAATCCCAGCACTTTGGGAGGCTGAGGTGGGTGGATCAAGAGGTCAGGAGATCAAGACCATCCTGGCCAACATGGTGAAACCTGTCTCTACTTAAAACAAAATAAATAAATAAAAAAAATTAGCCAGGAGTGGTGGTGCGCACCTGTAGTCCCAGTTACTCGGGGGCTGAGGCAGGAGAACTGCCTGAACCTGGAGGCAGAGATTGCAGTGAGCAGAGATCCCGTTACTGTACACTCCAAGAGACTGGCAACAAAGGGAGATTCAAAAAAAAAAAAAAAAAAGAAAGAAAGAAAGAAAATCAGCAAGAACATAGAAAAATTAACACTACCAATCAACTGGACATAATTGATATTTATTCTATAATATGTTCACCAACAGCAGACTGCATATTCTTTTCAAGTGCACATCAAATGTTCACCATACTGGGTCATAAAACAAACTTGACAAACCTAAAACAATTGAAATCATACAAAGTACATTTTCTGATCATAATGGAATTAAATTAGAAATAAGTAACAAAAAAGTATATGGAAAATCCAAAATATCCAAATTAAACAGTGCACTACTTAACATCTATTGTTCAAAGAGAAACTATCAAGTGAAATTTAACATAGTCTGAACTGAATGAAAATAAAAATACAGTATATCAAAATTTGTAGTAAGTAAAAGAGTGTTTGTAAAATAGTCTACAGTATTAAATGTTCATATTGGAAAAGAAGAAAGATCTTAAATTACTGTAAGCTTCTACCTTAAGAAAGAAGAATAAAATAGGAAAACAAATAGAAGGAAAAATAATACAGGTAAAAGTAGAAATCAATGAACTAGAAAACAGAAAAGTAAAATAAAATCAAAAGCTGCTTTTTAAAAAAATCAGTAAAATTTAATATACCTCTGGGCACACTGACAAATAAAAAAGTTTGTTACATATAGCACCAAAAACACAATCTATAAAAGATAAAATTGATGTCAGACTTCATCAGAATTGAAAATTTCTGCTCTTTGAAAGACATTGCTAGGAATATAAAGAGACAAGCCAATACAGTAAGAAAATATTTTCAAATCACATCTTAGGCAAAAACATTTACATGCACAATGTATAAATAACTCTTTTCTTATTATTATTATACTTTAAGTTCTAGGGTACATGTGCACAACGTGCAGGTTTGTTACATATGTATACCTGTGCCATGTTGGTGTGCTGCACCCATTAACTTGTCATTTACATTAGGTATACCTCCTAATGCTATCCCTCCCCTAAATAACTCTTATAACTCAGTGATAAGAAAACACACAACCCAGATTTTAAAAGGAGTAGAGGATTTGACTAGACACTTCACCGAAGGAGATATACTGATGGTAAATAAGCAATGAAGAGATGCTCAACATCATTACCCATTAGGAAAATGCAAATTAAAGCCTCATTAAAATCACCTTTGAAGAGGTTAAATTTTTTTAAACTAAAAACAAAGCAAAAAGAGGATATTGAACAACTGGAACTCTCATGCATTGCTCTACCAAAAATCGCACAGGCACTCAAATTCCATTTGGCAGTGGCTTATAAAGCATACACTTACCACATGAACTAGGAATCCTGTTCCTACTTGTCTTCCACAGAGAAATGAAAACTTATGTTCACATAAAAACCTGTGCATGAATGTTTACAGTAGTGATATTCACAAATGCCCAAACCTGGAAAGAACCAAAATGTCCTTCAGTGGGTGAATAGATAAACAAACTGGTACATCCATACAATTAATATTATGCAGCAATGAAAACAAACAATATAAATACAATAAGGATGAATATTCAAGGCACTCTGCTGAGTGAACAAAGCCAATCTCAAAAGGCGACATGCTTTACAATTCTACTTATATGATATTTTGGAGAAAGCAAAACTATAAAGACAGAGAACAGAAAGTGATTGCAAGGGGTCAGGGTTGGAGGAGGGGTATGTCCACAAATGGGCAGCAAGAGGGAACTGCGGGGGTGATAGAATTGTTCTGTATCTTGGCTGTGGTGGTAGTTAGATCCATCTACACATGGGTTAACATTAATCAAAAGTATACCAAATTAAGTTAACTTTACAGTAGGTTAATAAGAAAAATTTAGTAAGAAAAAGTAAACAAAAATCAGAGAAAACTAGAGGTGATATGGTGGATTTTCAGATATTTTTATGCACACTCACAACCTCAAATGCATACAAGATTTTCTTTCTCTCTTGTACGTTTTAACTGAACAAAAATATTACATCTTGACGTTTTTACATAAGCACTCTCTTCTCTCAGAACTGGGAAGTTCCTACATACATTGGACCAGAAAATCTTTAAAGATCTTTTTTGGAACACACACTATATTTGACTTGAGTTAGGTGAATACATTGAATCCAGACACAGAACCAAAAACTCCCCTGGGCAGGAGCAGTGCAGAGCATTAGTCCTTTCTTGCATTGCTATAAAGAAATATCTAAGACTGGCTAATTTATAAAGAAAAAATGGTTTAATTGACTCACAGTTCTGCAGGCTGTACAGGAAGCATAGAAGCATCTGCTTCTGGGGAGGCCTCAGGAAGTTTCCAATCATGGGGGAAGGCAAATGAGAAACCAGGCATCTTACATGGCAGGAGCAGGACCAAAAGAGAGAGAGAATGGGGAGGTGGCACACAATTTTAAAGGACCAGATCTCAGGAGAACTCACTCGCAATCACAAGGGAATCACAGTACCAAGGGAATGGTGCTAAACCATTCATAAGAAATTCACCCCCATGATCCAATCACTTCCCACCAGGCCCCACACCAACATTAGGGATTACAATTCGACATGAGATTTGGTTTGGACACAGATCAAGCAATAAGAGACCTTCTGCAGTAATGGATCATGAGCCTCTTAGAGAGATGTGGTGAACACTGGGGGAACACCAGCATTGTTTCCTCACTTATTCCCATTGGAGTCCCATTTATGTCTAGGGTAGTGTTCAAAACTCTTTCAAAATTCTGCTAGAGGACCTGTAAGCAAAAACCTTCATCAATTTAACTTGACCTCTAAAATTTGTCATCATATGTTTAAATAGTAACAATGCATTTTCCAGCATGTGGCAAATATTGAAATTTTCTAGTAAAACCACTAGATCTCTTTTAAAAATCAATTTGATGACTTAATACCATAGTGATTTAGGCTCCATCGCCAACTATTTTAAAAATGAATGAACAATATCTTTTTTAAAAAATAGAAATGTTATTGATTTATCTTCTTAAACTCATATTTCGATTCTACTTCCCTCTAGAACTTAATCCTAATATATTGGCATACAGGTCTTTTTTCAATGCTCATAACACTGACATTTTCCTGCAATGTAGACTTACAATGTCTCTGAGTCTCCTAGATTTTGATTTCACACCATCATTATTAGTGTATAGTAAAAACAAAATAAAGTGCTTGCTGATTATCTTTTCAGCATTCATGGTGATGCCTACCAAGATGTAACCTTTGCAGGGGCATGAGCTATTTCCCATTTTAGGGTCAGAAGCAGGACTTGTCAATCAGTGTGGGTGACCAGCCTGAAGGATTGGGCTCACATTTCCCTTTGGTCTTAGAAATTTGCTTCCTGTCATCTGGTCTGGTAACCAGGCCTCCTGCCTCCTACATGCCCCAAGATAGAATGGATGTACAAATATTCTAGCCTGTCTTGTAGCAGAGGCCACAGAAGGCAGATCATACACGTGTCAACACAGAGGGTCAGATCCAGTCACAAGGGGCTAGTCTTGCCTATGTCCCACTGTGAGAGGCTAGCCCTTCCCTTCCCCAAACCATCTGGTTTCCTGTTTCACTCTACAAAGGGAAGGACAATCCAAAGGGTAGGAGGGTCTGACCTTTGGAGGGGTGTCTCTGAATTCCTCACATTGGTTGGTTTGCTTTTGAAATGTCCTCCTGTTATTTCCTGACAAGAATTAGAAAATAGTAATATTAGACCCTGCTCTGCCAGTGACCAAGAGCATGACCTGAGGCAGGTACATTCTCTTATCTGAACCTCTGTCTCCTCAACTGCAAATGAGTGGTAGACCAGGCAGCTCTTAACTCTCTGCTAGCTCTGAAAATATGCAGGATTTTATGTCCTTATCATTTGTCTCTTCTCAACTAAAGATTCCTTAGAAACAATATCTAGCTTAATTTTCTTGTAATGCCCGAAGAAGGTACTCCCATACTATGCCCACATTATTTCCTTCTTCCTACCCTCTCTCACCCTTACAACGCTTCCTTTTCTTCCCTCTCACTCACTTTTCTCTTTTTCTTTCCACCCCTCCTGCCTCCCTCTCACTTTCCTTTCCTCTTCCCTTCCTCCTCTCACCTTCCCTTCATTTCTCTCTTCCTTCCATTAATTTATGAATTCGTTAATTGGGATGGATCTAGACCATTGTGAGTGGGGTTTGCAACTTCCAAGCCTGAATTAAATAACACTTTCTCAACATTTAAATTTCAAGAAAGTAAAACTGAGTTATCAATTGCCTCAAATCTGCTCTTGTATTTGTAGAAGGAAAAGAAGTCAGAAAACCCCTAGTAACAGGCTTTAAATAAATGTGAACGATGATTATCATCAACAACTAATTATCAGTTCCAAACTCAAAGAAGATGTCACACATATTTTAAAGCAGCTATATTGAAGCATTTCATCAGCAATGATAAAGCAATTTCTGAGTGAAGAGTTGGAGACAGGATAAACAGAGGTATCTCTTACAACATGGAAATGCACAAGGGTTTTCTGGTAATAAAGAACATGAATCAAAATATTTAAGAAAGAAATAATAAGAATTGAATACAACCTCTAAAAAAGTAAATTCTTTCCAACTTGTTTTTTGTGGCCACAGAAACCCTCATAACAGATTCTGACAAAGACGTTACAAAGCAAGGAAAATTATAGGAAATTATCTCTCATAAACACAGGCATAAACATTCTAAGCAAAATATAAGCAAACTGAATCCAGCAATATTTAAAAGTATAATACATCATGATATAGTGAGTTCATCACACACATGTAAGGTTACATTAGTATTTGAAAATGAATCAACATAAATCACCACCTTAACCGAATAAAGGAGACCAATGGTATGGTCTTAACAGAGGCAGAAAAAGCCGTTGATAAAATTCACCACCTGTTCCTGATTAAGAAAAAAAGCTTTCAGCAAATAAGAATAGAAAGAAAAGTATTTAATCTGTTAAAGAACAGCTACAAAAAATCCGTAGCCAGCAACATACGTATTGGTAGATTATAAAAGAATCTCTCCCTGAGATTAGAAACAAAGAAAAGGGTATGCACATGACCACATCTTTTGACGTTGTACAGGCTTCTAGCAACATTATAAAACAAAAAAATAGAAGTATAAAGATTAAACACTTAGAAGACATATTGCTACTTTCATGTATGACATGACTGTGCACATCAAAAATTCCAAAAGTTATACAAGCTATTATTATTAAACAGATTTATCAAGGCTGCGAGAGTCAAGGTCAGTAGCAAAAATCAACTGTGTATATATATTGGCTTCAAATAATTGGAAAATAAAATTTTGAAGTAGCATTTACAATCGTATTTAGAAACATCAAATAGGTAAGAATAAATCCAATTGTAGAGGTGAAAGGTCTCTAGAGTGAAAACTGAAAAATAGTGTTGTTAGAAATTTTAAAAGACATAAATGAGAAAATATTTCACATTGATTTAAATTCTCAATATGAATTTGATGGTGTCAGTTCTGTCTATATTGGTCTTTAGATTAAATGCAATTCCAACAAAAGGCCCATCAGAGACGGTGTGTTTGTGAGTGTGTGTGTAACTGAGGAGCTGATTCTAAAACGTCTGTGTTGAAATGCAAAGGATATGGAAAATCAGTGTTGAAGGAGAACAAAGTTGGAGAGTTGGAGGACTTTCATTATCAAATATGGAAATTCCTAAAAAGCTTTAGTGATTAAGACAGTGTCAGATTGGTGCCAGGATAGAACAGAATAGAAAGTCCAATCCCAGATCTATATAAATACATGTGTTCACTCGACTTAATACAAAGGCACTACTGCAGACATACATGTTATGATTCCATTTATAAAAATCACAAGAACAAGAAAAATTAACATTTATTGATAGAAGTCAGAATAGTGCTTATTTCTTGGGTTGGCAAGAATTGACTGGATGGGAGGACACAAGGGAATGATATGCCTGCTGGAATCATTCTACATCTTTTCCGGATTATGTTTACATGGGTCTAAAAACTCATAAGCTGTATGCTTAAGATTTGTTACTTACCGTGCATGTGTTATACTACAACTAATAAGAATGTTTAAAGAATGTAAGCCATTTTTGACATTTTATTGCTGACCCTCTCTCTTCTCCTTCTGCTCCATGTGTAGGCAAGCTGATAAGAAAGCCTGGGTGCTCCCTCCTGTGGTGCTGATGGGAGCTTCAAATCACACAAGCCCCTGCGCAAGCATGGGGATCAGTATCCCAGCTCCACCCACTCTCCACCAGAAGAAACCTGAGCCAGTCTCCATTCCTGTTTTATTCATGTCATTTTTGGACCTGCTTGGGTGCCTCCCCACTGTTCCCAGAAAGTCTCTTCATGTGAATAACAAAATTTTCATACCTTCCTGCTGCATGTATGTTATCATTAGTCTCTATATCTGAATCAAAATTTGACTGGGAGTCCATCCGCTGTCTGCAAATGGCCACAACAGAGGGAAAGGCTTTTGCCTTTGATTTCTCTATTTTGTTTTCTGTTGGATACTGGGCACTTAAGTGGTGCCTAGGACATAGTAGGTACTCAATAAACATGTATTGAATAGATGCAGGGTCAGTAAATAAAGAATTTGGATTGGCAGAAAGATAGATGGCAGGATGTAGGTGGAAATCTCAATGTGCATCTTTAAACCAAACCAAAACAAAAAAGACCCTGTATTAGTCCACTCTCACATTGCTATAAAGAAACACCAGAGAATGGCTAATTTATAAAGAAAAGAGGTTTAATCAGCTCACGATTCCACAGGCTGTACAGGAAGCATGATGTTGGTATCTGCTCAGTTTCTGGGGAGGCCTCAGGAGACTTACAGTCATGGCTGAAGGCAAAGGGGGAGCAGCACTTCACATGGCCCAGAGCAAGAGGAATGGGAGTCGGTGGAGGGTGGTGCTACACACTTTTAAACGACCGGATCTCTTGAGAACTCTATCATGAGACCACCACCAAAGCGATGGTGCTAAACCATTCATGAAGGATCTATCCCCGTGATCCAATCACCTCCCACCAGGCCCCACCTCTGACACTGGGGATTACGACTGAACATGAGATTTTGGTGGGGAGACAGATCCAAACCATATCAGACCCCCAAATCAAGCACGTGCCATAAGAGGTGTTGACTATAATGAACTATATCCAAGGTGAAATAAATCTACTTAGAGCTATAAAGAAAGAAACTACGTGATACATAAATAAAAATTACACAAGTTCTGGGGAAAAGACATCAAGAACTTCACTTTTCATTACGCGAACAGCAGGGAAACATGTGTTTGGAGAACTATTCTACCCTCCAGCAAGTGCACTATGGGGGGGGAAGCCCAAATCCCTGCTGCTCTGTGGCCATTCTCATTCTCGGAAACATGTCTTTGGGGAACTATTCTACCCTCCAGCAAGTGCACTATGGCTCTTGATTGGGGGCAGAGGGGGGGAGCCCAAATCCCTGCTGCTCTGTGGCCATTCTCATTCTGGGTAACCTTAGTGTTGCTTCATAAAGGGAGGCTGGAACTCAAGGGAAAGGAGATTGAGCAGGATTAAGACAACCAAGGCTCGGTCAGTGGGCAAGCACATCTTTGGGAATAAATCTGTCAAAACTGAGCTCCTCCGGGTTCCCCCCGGCAGCACCAGCAGCCTAGAGTCAAAGCTTTACTGTAGAAGACTCTTCCCTCATGGGCTCCAGAACTCAGCAACACAGCTTTCCCTAAGTTCCTTTGCATTTCTTCACCTATGAAGGGAGCCTCCAATGTAAACCCTTTGCCCTGAAAGATGTCAACTTTTCCTATCTAATAGAAGGCATCTCTTTTATTTCAAATGATGCCTGATCGGCAGGTGCTGAGCATTGGAGAATGTCCAGAGCCGCTGGGGTCTGGCTGGCTGTGAGCAGGGTTGGCAGCGGGGAGCAGAAGGGAGGAAGTCCAAATCTCATCAACTGGCTTTGTGTCTGGGTCTTTGTTTTTCTACAATGAAGTCTGCCCTATGGGATGGAAATGCTCAAACTCAGTGAGAAGTGTTCTCAGAATGTCCCCTCAATGAGGTCCAAGAAGACAGCTCACAAATAGCTTTTGATCAGTAATTTGTGTATTTATAAACATTCTTTTTACCAGGCAAGAAATTAGGGGAAGAACTTTTAGAGCCACCAGTAGGAGAGATTCTGCTTTTTGTCTCACTATCTTGGTGCCCATGTCAAACTGAGAGAAGGGCTAGAAAAAACTATGTCAGCACAGTGAAGGATTCTACAGAGAGAAGGCCACCCAGGCTCTTAAAGTGCAAGTCATTCTTTTCCTATTTTTAAATTTTGACTGTTTCATGATTCAGGGTGAAAATTTGCAGATGCTAGCCTAGAATGTAAATAAGATGCAGAATGTGGAAGAGGGAGTTTTACAAATTACCACAAACTACACCAAAAGTTTGCCTTCCAAAAATAAAACAAAAAGCATTTCTTAGGATTTTGTCAATTAATAGCCACTAATAAAATCTTAGAGTGTTGTAAGAGCTACTCTTAAAACGGAATTTCTGGCATGCAAGGTTATTAGCAATGCTGGAGCACTTTGGAAGGGGTTGCAATTATCTGAGCTAACGTTTTCTTCATTAACTCTTAATTGGCTCACCAGAAAACAAGAGTTGAATATTCATAGCTAGCATTTACTAAGATCTTTGAGATATCTCAGTCGCCGTGTTAAGTGTTTTAGATATCCTGCCTTAGCTAAACTTCACAACCATTCTACGAGGTAGAAACAGAGGAATGGAGAAGTTAAATGATCCAACTAATATGAAATGAAGTTGGGATGTGAACACAGAATCCACCCTGTTTACCACTACTTCGTTTTGCACCTGGTGACATGATACATGTTAGAATTCAGTCATAAACACGGAAAAGTTCGACCCATAAATTACCTGAATATGATCATTGTATTCTGCATCTCATTTCAGCATCTCACTGAACCTTCCTTGATCCCATTACACATGCCTTACACTCGTAGGTCAACACTGTGGGTAACCTGTGGACAGAAGTGACGTTGTTCCAAAGCCTCTGGTGCTCAGTGTGAAAATATGCCCTGACCAATTAACAATGTCCATTAAGGATGCAGGTTGAGAAGGAGGTAGTACACTTGCCAAGAATGTGCCATCCCTGATCTAATCCACTCCCACTGTTTCACAAGCAATAGAACTGAGACCCAAAGAGGGAAAATAAATTGCTTAAAGCCACATGAATAGGAAATAGCCAAGTCCAGTCAGTGCTCAGGTTTCCTTGATTCTAAATTCACCATTCTTTACATAAAGTCTTCTGCTAATAAAGCAACACCCTAAGCTCCCCACAAAGCTCAACTTGGCTGTGTTGTTGTGAACAACCAACGTGTTGATGTTCACAAAACATCTTTGAAATTCATAAAGCCTAATTTTCTATTAGAGGCATTTAAAGATCAGCACAAATACCAAGGCATTTCTTAACTGCAAGCTTTACTTTTGGAAAGGTTCATGTTCAAGAGCATTATAAACCATAGTCAGAACATTTCTTCCAATAAAACTACCCAGGTCTTCATCCCACAAAGATATCTGCTAATTATTCTTACTAGTGTGCCTCTTTATGATCTACTTAGCAATGGCTGTCTGGTGACCAAAAGTAGTTAATGCATCTTCCCAAGGTGCCCAAAATTACCCCCAGGGAATAGTTTTAACATTAGGAAAATCACCCTTACTCCATCCACTGTTCAGCAATTTCAGGAAGGAAATCTATCAACTCTTCAGGGTATCCTGTTCATTTTTTGTAATTTACCATTCGGGTCAGAGGCTAGCACTTGAACGCACCAAAAATGAGCCTAATTTTGTTATGTGACCCATCTCTCACTCCATCATCTATTATGAGTTCAATTTTGAAAAAAAAAAAAAATGCATTAACGCAAGCATCACTAAGAAGCAAACAGGAGGCGCAAAGAGAAGAGAGAGACGGAGACATCTTTGGATGGGAGTTGAGTGTGGAGCTTCACCCCACCAGCAATAAACAGAAATTCTGACACCAAAATTAGTCATCTGGAAGGGCATCCATGGAATACTCAATGAACTAAAAACATTCACAGATGTTGGAGAAATTGCTCACAAAGAACTTTGTC
This sequence comes from Colobus angolensis palliatus, assembly GCF_000951035.1. Taxonomy (NCBI): domain Eukaryota; kingdom Metazoa; phylum Chordata; class Mammalia; order Primates; family Cercopithecidae; genus Colobus; species Colobus angolensis. Next base: position 7,809,876 of record NW_012121265.1, read on the forward strand.
CACAAAATTAGCTTGAATTTGTTATAAATATTAAAAGGCTTTTGTCTGGTTTCTTTCACTAGCTGCTCAGGTCAACAGTGGCAACAAAAGCCTTAAATATTTTTAAGACAGACTTTGATACCCCAGAGAGTTTTGTGAGTGACACACGTCTTGGATACAGTAGGCATTTGCTAATTACTCATTTAACATAAATTGACATTGACTTAGCTAAGCACAGAACTAAGTGGTTGCCCACCCTATCTTACTTATCAGTGGTGTCCACTCTGTGAATTGTTATGAGGATTCCTTTCATTTTGCAGAGAGCAGAGTGACGTCACTCACCCTCGATCACACAGCTGGTAACTGGTGAAATTAGGACTCTCAGCCAGCCCTCTCTGGTCCCACAGCATCATAGACACCACATTGTATTTTATTTATAAGTTTGATAAAATCAGACATTCCAGTCTTGAATATTTGGGGAAGACTGCATGTAAATCATGTTCAATGAGATATAAAGGCCCAACATAACATGGCCAGTATACAAAGTGTTTTAGCTTTGACCTTTGAAACCATGTTTACAAAGGATTGTGCTGTTCTTGAAATGTCACTTCTGATCAGTTATTTATGTGTCACATGAGAGCTTGTACCTCTCATGTCACTCTCTCCTTTTGCATTGTGTGCTATTCAGTTTACACACTGGAAAACAGATCAATGGGGAGAGGGTGGGATAAAACAGAAGACTGAATATAAAGGTTTGGTAAATAGGATCACTACAATATCCTCATTCTGCAACCACCCAACCATGCCCTGCTATATATACAGAGAAGAAGGCTCTAAATCAGCTTTCCCTGGCCAACTCCTTCATCGTTAAAATGAAGACAAGAGGAAGAAATACTAAGGGAATCTTCCTTTTGCAAGTTGGTTCCCTGGGCAACATTCGCTCATCTCCTACCTTTTGATCTAGCTGCAAATCTTTAGCCCAATCTACTTCCTGCAGAACTCAGCTCCATTCTATTGTGGGCACATAATCTCCCTAAAAAAGAATAATGGAGATAAGAAGAAGTTTTCTTGTGCTTCTTGCAGCTTTTGTGTCCCTCATCAGAGGATAGCATAGGCTCTGCCAAGATAGACAATCAAAAAGGCAACAGCCTGGCCTAGGAAAGTTGTATCGTTGGAGCGAAAGAAGAGTTTCCTATGTGTACTGTGCTCCCCTCGTTTCCAGCATTTGCTCACCTTCTGCTGTGACCATATGATCTGGTGAGATGGGGCTGGGGAGAAGGCAGCACAGCATGGTGATTGGAGTGGCCAGCCACTGCTCAGATCCTCTAATCCCAACTGAGGCAGTGCATGTTTCTCTATGTCATCAGAGATCTGTGGACCAATTCAATAAAAATATAGTTTTCCCAGCTGGAGACCTTCAAAGAAAAGCCATCTAGTTTCCAATCATGCTCATATTGGATCAACCAGTAAATATGTTCACAAGGGATTGAAACGGGTGCTGTCAATTCCTCAGCTGGCAATTCATCATAACAAAATGTTTATATTCTTCCAAATAATAGATGCCTAGAGTGTTTGGTCCAGTATTAAAACCAGGAATCAAGAACCTCATAATAAACTCAATACCAGAGGCACCTAACCCAAAATGTTTTAAGAGGAGTCCATTAGGACTAACAATGCCATGTTCTCCAAATGCTGCTGAGTGGCATAAATCCTGAGGAGCAGACTGATAATTCTTTGCCAGGGAAAGTGGAAGAGATGGGGTTTTATCTCCAGAGGACTTTGACATGGTCTCTGTCCAGCATTAGAAACAAAACACAGGACAAAACAAGGAAAAAACTCTATCTTACATGCTTATGTCACCAATCCTCTAATTCCCACCAGCAGCAAGCATAAATAGCATTATTTGGTCAAGCAAAAGCATGTTAGAGCAGAAAATTCATGTATTACTTCTCAAGTTTCTTAGACTTCTGTTACCAAGCTGAGTGCTGCTGGCTAAGACAGGCTTCAACAATGTGTCTGGATATTGATACAGTTTGAAGGTGATAATGAATATTTATCCAGACAGGTGATGTTGAGTCTCACACCTATAACATGTTTTCAAGTATTATCCAAGCTTCAAAGACTGTTATAAATACTCATTCTTGAGTCAAGTGTTATCAGTCTTAAGGTGGCTTGCCAAACCCAAGACCAATATTAAGGTGGCCTGCCTATACATCTCCGCCACCATCTTGGGAAACCACTTCTCTTGGCCTCTCTCCAGCCTTTCCATAATCAAGTCTAATCAAGACACAAGGCTGTCATGCTATCTCACCAGAATGGAGAGATATTAGCACATATAATTCAGAACTTTTTCCAAGTTCTCTTTTTTGTTTTCTTTTACTGAATAACAGCTACATGGATATGATGAAAAGATCCAAAAGTTTCTTGCCTCAGAGATTACTCCTTGCCTTTCTGCCTTGCTCCTTGCTCCTTGCTCCACTAATACATTTCCAAGCAAGATTTCCACCTTTCAACTCTTAGCTGGAAATCAGCAGCCAAATGTTGTTGGGCAATATCAAACACTGGGGGTTGGCGAAACCCTTCATACATCCGGTCAATTTGTTTTGTTTTGGGAAGACATTTAATCAATACCCATCTGATTCACCTACACATGTATTATCCAAAAGTCATTCTGAAAGAACCATTTCACTCCCAGAAAGCCTTTACACATCAGCTTCTAGACATACATAAGAATATTATAAGTCTTCTTGTACCAAGAAAATAATCAAATTCCCCCCACATCACAAGCTTTGGGAAAAGCAAGATGTGGGACTGTTCTAAACACATAGCATCACAAAGATTCTTCTATTACTCATAAGTGCATAAATAATGATCCATCTTTTTATTTTTATGTAGAACCAAGGGCAGCTATTAGAAGAAAAAAGTGAGGAAGTGACTAGTTTCTAAGCTAACACCTTCCCAAATCTCCTAAATATAAAACTATATGTTGCCTCACATCCCTAAGAAGGAACCAGTTCAGATTTTCAATAGACAGAAATAATCTCGTTTTATTCCCTAAGGAAAATTTATTTTCAAAACTCTATCATCTTGGCACAACATTTTGGCTTCACATTAATGTATGAATACGTTTCTGTCACGAAAAACTTACTTAAACGCCATGTTTAAAATAAGAAATATTATTGCCTAGGCTTTCTTCTAGGATTTTTACAGTTTTAGGTCTAACATTTAAGTCTTTAATCCATCTTGAATTAATTTTTCTATAAGGTGTAAGGAAGGGATCCAGTTTCAGTTTTTTACATATGGCTAGCCAGTTTTCCTAGCACCATTTATTAAATAGGGAATCCTTTCCCCATTTCTTGTTTTTGTCAGGTTTGTCAAAGATCAGATGGTTGGAGATGTGTGGTGTTATTTCTGAGGACTCTGTTCTGTTCCATTCGTCTATCTGCCTGTTTTGGTACCAGTACCATGCTGTTTTGGTTACTATAGCCTTGTAGTATAGTTTGAAGTCAGGAAGCATGATGCCTCCAGCTTTGTTCTTCTGGCTTAGGATTGTCTTGGCAATGCGGGCTCTTTTTGATTCCATATGAACTTTAAAGTAGTTTTTTCCAATTCTGTGAAGAAAGTCATTGGTAGCTTGGTGGGGATAGCATTGAATCTATAGATTACCTTGGAGAGTATGGCCATTTTCATGATATTGATTCTTTCTACACATGAGCATGGAATGTTCTTCCACTTGTTTGTGTCCTCTTTTATTTCATTGAGCAGTGGTTTGTAGTTCTCCTTGAAGAAGTCCTTCACATCCCTTGTAAGTTGGATTCCTTGGCATTTTATTCTCTTTGTAGCAATTGTGAATGGGAGTTCACTCATGATTTGACTCTGTTTGTCTGTTATTGGTGTATAGGAATTCTTGTGATTTTTGCACACTGATTTTGTATCCTGAGACTTTGCTGCAGTTGCTTATCAGCTTAAAGAGATTTTGGGCTGAGACGATGGGGTTTTCTAAATATACAATCATA